>NW_027498566.1:0-139901 GCF_021521415.1 Bidens hawaiensis
GTTGTGGGTTATAATTGAACTAGAAACACAATATAGATAGCGATAGATGATTGATACGTGTATTGTAATACAGTTAGCCGTGCACAGCTCAAGAAGGGAATAACAATTAACGGTGAACGTAACCGTGTTCAGGTGAGTTCTAGCCCCATTTATGTGTTATGTTTTCGGGGCTGTGTGCATACTCAATATGTTTGTTAATACACTTATCCTAAGAGATAAGTGTATGCCTTATGTGGATAATGTGAAATGTATGAATGATTGCTTAATGGTATGTGAACGATCTTCGGATATTGCACGTACTGTCAGGTTGTAACGCTATGTATAAGGTAAGTATGATATGTATTGCTTATGTTTATGACGTGATAAAGTTAATACAAGAGGAAAGGATGGTTGTATGGTTACGAAATTGGTACCGAGCCCTAATAATACTCGAGGTATGATGTATGGTTGTATGGTAACGAAGAGGGAATTGAACCCTACTAATATTCGAGAACTAGGGAACCAAACCCTACTATATTCGAGGAAAGAGGGTACCGAGCCCTAATAATACTCGAGGAAGGAGGGTACCGAGCCCTAATAATACTCGATGAAGGAGTGTACCGAGCCCTAATAATACTCGAGGAAGGAGGGTACCCGAGCCCTAATAATACTCGAGGAATGTAGGGTGTAATGCTCTTTATAACGTAAGATATGAAAGCCAGTTAGTACAAAAGAAAGTATGAAAGTATGAAAGTATGAATGAAAGAATATAAGTTTGTGTGTATTGTATAATGTATGATTAACTAGAACTCACTCAGCGTAGCTGACTTTTAGTATGCACGCAGTTGAGTAGGATGAGGCAGCTCGCTTGAGGGGACACGTGGCGTTGAATAAGAGACTGGCATCGGAAGGCTCAGGGCGTGTTATGTTTTAATTACTTAGTTTTGAAAGACAAGTTGGTTGTTTAAGACAAGTTTTGAATTGTTATGAAATGTTTTATAAAAGTTTTTATATTCCGCGAATGTTTTTATTAATCTCTGATATTAGAACTGCGTTTATGAGTAAATCCAACATGAAAGTGGGGCTACCGGTAACGGGGCCTTACATAATAATACTTGAGGTAGAGGGAACCGAACCTAATAATATTCGAGTCAAGAGGGAACCAGGCCCTAATAAAACTCGAGGAAAGTAGGGCGTAATGCTCTTTAAAACGTATGTTATGAAGGTAAGTAAGAATAAAATAAAAGTATGAAGTACGTACGGAAGTATGTAATTTGAATGTGTTGTATGTTGTATGTTTAACATGAATTCACTCAACGTAGCTGACTTTTAGTATGCGCGCAAGTGAGTAGGATGAAGCAGATCGTTTGAGGGGAACACATGGCATGGAATTGAAGATACTAGCATCTCAAGGAAACTTTATGTATTTAAAAGGACTATGTTTTTATGTTCAAACCGACTTGAATATCTGATAAGACGAGATTTGAAGGTTACGTTATATTTTGTTTGAAGTTTTATTTTCCGCGTAATGTTTTAATTAACTCTGATATTTAGAACTGTGTTTATGAGTAAATCCAACTACCAAATGTAGGGCACCGGTAAACGGGGGCCTTACAAGTTGGTATCAGAGCAAAGTTCGAGATATTTAAGCATCCTACATGCTTAGACTCGAACAGAGAATGAGATTTAAGTAAGAAGATGTCAGTTTAAGAACGCCATGTGCCCCTCAAGCAAGCTCAGTATAGGTAAAGTGTATGGTTAGATAATAAATGTTAATGTTAGCTTAATTGCTAGAGAAAGGATAGTTTATGATACGGATAGGATTTATTGATCTTTGATTGATTAACTGTTTGAGATTAGAACTAGAACAAATAGGACTCATAAGAGGAAGTGTATAGGACACGAAAAGTAATGTGATCAGCTAATCACAGCTGGCCATGTTATTACCCTGTTTGCCTTACTATCCTTGTACTAAATAGTTCCTTGAGTGATGACGTTTGTGTTTTTCCCTTTTAGAATACGATGGTTGGAACTGGAGGAATTGTAAGAGCTGGAGGTCGCACTGGATGTCGTGGCAGGCCTTGTCGTGTCTGACAACCTTCGGTTGAAACATAGCTCAAAACCGGAGATGAAGGAAGCGCAGCTGGAAGAAACCCGAACAACAACGAAGGGGTTCAACTAGATCCCGCAATTCAAGCAGCTATTGTTCAAGTTGTAGCCACTGCTATGAAGAACTTGACTCCTGAAGGGTCTGATAGAAGCCATGAAAGAACTGCTGAAGGGGCTGGTGGAGATGGAAAGAAAGATGATGAAAGAGAGTGGGAGCCTCGAGTGTGGTTAAGTCTGTGAAGGTCGATGACAGGAAAAGAGGCCGAGGTGGGTGCAACTATAAGTCCTTCAAAGGATGTGACCGCTGAAGCTCAACTGGTTTGGGAGACGCAATCGCTACTCTCCAATGGATAACCAATATGGACAATGTTATCCGCATTAGCGAGTTTCGTCCCGACCAAGCTGTCGGTTATTGCCACCCAACCGTTTGGTGATGAGGTGATGTATTGGTGGGAATCAATTGAGCAGAGGAAGAGTCAAGTGGAAATTAAGGCTATGAAGTGGGAGGATCTGAAAGAGTTGGTGATGAAGAGGTTTTGTGCTGACGCCGAAGTTGAAAGGGCGGAGATGAAGTTCTGAACTTGAAGGCTGGAATGATGACACAACGTAAGTATTACCACCGAGTTCAACCGAATGACTAGTTTGTACCCGATATGGTTAACACTGAGGCTAAAAGAATCAAGTACTATGTGAGGGGATTGCCATAGAAAGTCTGCATACTAGTCAGGGCGAATAAACCTGCAACTTTTGACTCTGCTGTAGAACTCGCAGAGGATGGTTTATGAGGACCTGGTTGTGGACGAGGTTGTTATGGGGAAGAGAAGAAGGATAAGAAGTGGGTTGCTCTTGTTAAATGGCCCGATACTCAGTTGTGGAACCCAAGGACAAGAAACAAAGGTATGGGAGAAGACGTCGTGTAAGATTTGTGGTAAGATGCACGGTTGAGAGTGTAGGTGGGGTATTGGTTCGGAACATGTCATAAGTGCGGGAAGATGCATGCTGGGGAGTGCAGAGTCGGATCAATGTCTGCTATAAGTGTGGAAAGGCAGGCCATTATGCTCATGAGTGTAGCTCAAAGCATGTTACAAGTGTGGTAAGACATGTCATTTTGCTAGGGAGTGCACCGAGGGTGAAGCTGGAGGAAGTGGAAGAAGAATACTGAACAAGTTAGGCCAAGAATCAGGGCTTACATGCTGACCCAAGAGCAATCTAAAGCAAATTCCAGATGTCGTCATAGGTACGTTTCTAGTAAACGGTATTTCCGCTTCAGTATTGTTGGATTCAGGTGCGAACAAAAGTTTCGTAGCCACACCATTTAGTAAACTAGCTAAAATGAAATGTTGTCGAGTGTCTGAAACCTTTATAGTAGAAACAGCTAGTGACACTTCGGTTAAAATAATGAAAATGGCCAAAGACTGTAAGATAGAGTTAGAGAGACATGAGTTCTCTGTTATGTTGTATGTTATGACCTTAGGAGGGTTCGATGTAGTTTTGGGAATGGATTGGTTATCTGAGTTTGAAGCTCAGATAGTGTGTAGGAGTAGGATAATAAGGTTAAAGTCTTTGGATGGAAGTGAGGTGACGGTTTATGGCGATAAGGAAAGTTCTGGGCTTAATGTCATTTCGATGATAAAAGCTGAGGGCTTGTTAAGGCGAGGGTGCGGTGCCTACCTGGCGTATGTTATCAACGCTACAGCCGAGATGAAAGAAATGAAAGATGTTCCTATCATGCGCGACTACCCAGAAGTATTCCCTGAGGATCTTCCGAGGTTACCACTGGAGCGAGAGATAGAATTTCAGATAGACTTGGTACCAAGAGCCAAACCCGTCGTGAAAGCACCTTATTGAGATGAAGGAAATGATGTCCCAACTGCAGGAACTCCTCGACAAAGGTTTTATAAGGCCGAGTGTTTCCCCGTGAGGCGCGCCGGTGTTGTTTGTGAAGAAGGATGGAAGCATGAGAATGTGCATAGATTATTGAGAGTTGAATAAGCTTACGATAAAGAATAGATATCCTTTGCCAAGGATTGATGATCTGTTTGACCAACTGCAAGGTTCAAGTTGGTTTTCATGAATACATCTCATATCAGGCTATCATCAGCTGAAGGTGAAATAGGCAGACATCCCTAAAACAGCGTTTCGAACACGATATGGACACTACGAGTTTCTCGTAATGTCCTTCGGCCTAAAGAATGCTCCCGCAACATTTATGGACATGATGAATAGGGTGTGTCGGCCGATGTTGGATAAGTCAGTTATCGTATTTATCGATAATTTATTGATTTATTCAAAGAGTGAGTCTTATCATGCTGAGCATTTGAGAGAGGTATTGGAGACTCTGAAAAAAGAGAAATTGTATGCTAAGTTTTCGAAATGCGCGTTCTGGTTACGAGAAGTGCAATTTCTAGGTCACATGGTTAATACGGAAGGGATTACCGTGGACCCCGCTAAGATTGAAGGAATTGAACATGATGCAGAGAAGGTGGTTAGAATTGATAAAGGATTACGACTGCGATATTAAGTACTACCTTGGTAAAGCTAATGTGGTCGCCGATGCGCTAAGTCGAAAGAATGAGGAAGTCATTGCAACAGTAAAGTCATACCAGCTGATTATGAATTCAAGTCTTTTTGATGAAATCGTCAAAGTGCAGTCAGAGGTGTTAGTAGATGAAAATTTAGTGAAGAAAGAAAGAATTTACGGCCAGCAAGATGAGTTGATGGAAAACACTCATGGTGTTAAGACTAGGTTTAACCGTATGTGGATTCCACGACATGGAGATCTTAGAGATCGAATCCTAGATGAGGCCCATAAGTCAAGATACTCAATCCATCCAGGAGCAACGAAGATGTACCAAGATTTGAAAAGAGATTATTGGTGGCCAGGAATGAAAAATGACGTGGTGGATTATGTTAGTAAGTGCTTAACTTGTTTACAAGTCAAAGCCGAACATCAGAAGCCTTATGGGAAAATGTAACCGCTTGAGATACCCGAATGGAAATGGGAACACATCACCATGGATTTCATAACTAAGCTACCTCGTACAGCTAAGCATCATGATACCATCTTGGTGATTGTTGACCGTTTGACCATGAGTGCTCACTTTCTGCCTATACGAGAGACTATCTCTTCAGAAACGTTGGCAAGCTTGTTCATAAAAGAGGTTATGACTAAGCATGGTGTACCGTTATCGATCGTGTCTGATAGGGATACTCGGTTTACTTCGAAGTTTTGGAAGAAGTTCCATGAAGCTATAGGAACGAGATTGAACATCAGCATGGCGTATCATCCTCAAACAGATGGACAGCCTGAAAGGACGATCCAAACCTTTGAGGATATGCTACGTGCTTGTGTTTTAGATTTTGGTGGGATTTGGGATGATCATCTGCATCTGGCAGAGTTCTCCTATAACAACAGTTACCATTCAAGTATTAATATGCCACCGTTTGAGATGCTTTATGGTAGACGATGTAGAACCTTAGTGTGTTGGGGAGAGATTGGCCAGAAAGAATTGGGAAGCCTAGAAGTTGTTCAAGAAACATCTTCAAAGTTCGATCAGATTAAG
Source organism: Bidens hawaiensis (assembly GCF_021521415.1). Lineage (NCBI taxonomy): Eukaryota > Viridiplantae > Streptophyta > Magnoliopsida > Asterales > Asteraceae > Bidens > Bidens hawaiensis. Next base: position 5,652 of record NW_027498566.1, read on the forward strand.
GCAAGAATGAAAGCTGCTCAAGACAGACAGAAGTCGTATGCTGATAAGCAGCGACGACCGATTGAGTTTAACGTTGGTGACAATGTGATGCTCAAGGTCTCGCCTTGGAAACGGATTATCCGCTTTAGGAAAAGAGGAAAGTTGGGTCCAAGGTACATTGGACAGTTTAAAATTATAGATCGCGTGGGTGGGTGAGGTGGCTTATAAGCTGGAGTTACCCGATGAGTTAGAAGAAATTCATTCAACCTTCCATGATTCTCATCTGAGATAATGCCTGGCTGATGACACGTCCCACGTGCCATTGTTGGATATTGAGGTTGATGAACAACTAAACTACATTGAGCAACCCATAGAGATTGTTGATCGCAAGGAAAAACAACTTCGTCACAAGAGTATACCCCTGGTAAAAGTGATATGGAATCATCGCAAAGGGTTGGACGCCACTTGGGAAGTTGAAAAAGAAATGCGCAAGTTTTATCCAGCTTGTTTAATTAAGAGTTAGGTTTCGGGGACGAAACCTCTTTAAGGGGGAGAGACTTGTAACATCCCAAAATTTCAATAATAATATTTAATATATTATTTCTTATGATAGAGAAGTTTACGTGAGTTGGTAAAGAAATAATAAAATAATAAAGATAGAAAGGTAGTAGGCTAATTAGATGGAATTAATTATGGACTAAAAAGAAAAGATGGGCCTTTGGTACATGGGCTTAAGGGCGTATACATACCCCCTTAAACCCTACTCATTTCCATTTCCATCCATTCTACACCTTTTCCTACACCACAAAACACACACACCCTCCCATCATCGGCCGTGAGAGAGAGAGTGAGAGAGATCCAAGACCAAAACCAAGCCGAATACCAATATATATTGGTTGCACAAGCTAGATACAAGATCATTGTTGAACATCAAGCTAGTCGTGACCTATAAAACGTCTAAAGGTATGTTCTTTACGTTTAAAGGTTACGTTTTATGAACAGTTTGCCATGAAACTTAACCCTAGAATAGATCGGGTCTAGATGTTTCGTAAAAATGCAAACTTGATGTTAAATGGACTAGATAAAAACAATGATATAAACGGCTCATAGATAAACCCCAGATCTAGCTTATAACCTTTTAACTCTATAAAGGTTTGAGCTTTGTGCCTAAAACGGGTTATATCTTGAAGCCGTGATGATAATGGGTTTAAAACGGTTATGAATGGTGTAGAAAAGTGGTTAAAGTCATGATATGAACCATAAAACAATTAACTGAGCTAGGTAAAAATGGTAAAGATAGAAAGATGAGCTGAAAAAATCTGACCTGAGGGTTCTCGGTCAAACCTGAGGGTTCTCGGTCAAGACTGAGGATTCTCGGTCACTCTATGGAGTTGTCAGTGACAAGGGTTCTCGGTCAATATGGGTTCTCGGTCAACTCAAAATCTCGGTCAACAATGGGTTCTCTGCCAAGAGTTCTCGGCTGACCAGTTTATGTTTGGTTTGGGCCTAAACCTAGTTGGGCCCAGATGCCATACTGGATAGCGGATTGACCCAGCCAAGATGCTAAGCCCGCATCCCAATTTAAAACAAAACCAGCCCATCCCCATAAACTAAACAAACGAGCCCAACATAGAAAGATATGTTGGTTAACTAAGATACCGACTTAAGTAATTATACGGTTAATATATATATATATATATATATATATATATATATATATATATATATATATATATTACAGTTAGCCGAGCACAATTAAGGAAGGGGATAACGATTAACGGTGAACGCCACAGGATCTGGGTGAGTTTTTAGCCCCATTTCCTTGTTATGTTTTCGGGGCTGTGTGCATACTCAATGTGAATGTTATTAAACTTACCTTAAATGGTAAGTGTATGCCTTTAAGACGAATGTGATATTTATGTTTATATATTATGGATGAATACTTGATAGTACGTGAACGACCTTCGGGTATTGCACGTATTGTTAAGGATGGTATTATGTAGTGAGTATAGAATGAGTATATGTGATGAAGTGTGCATGAGTGGTGCATGTATGGTATGTATGTTTATCTGTATGAATGTTATAAGTTAATAAAATAAAGATAATGTATGGTTGTATGGTACGAAAAGGGAACCGGGCCCTAATAATACTCGAGGCAAGAGGGAACCGAACCCTAATAATATTCGAGGCAAGAGTGTTGGTGCATGATGTCAGTAGTTCAGTGTCTGTAATCGAGTCGTTTGGATTTGAGTTTGTATGTAAGCGAAGTTGCTAACAAGTTCGCTGATATAGGCGAACTTGTTAGACAAGCGAAGTTAGTGACAACTTCGCCTGAACATGCCAGACGAAGTTGTCGTGATTATATATACTAGGTTACGGCTTAGATAATCAGTAGATAGTTTTAACAGTTTGTATATTCGAGTCAGAGAGTTTTGTATCCGGTGATCATTGTATCATGTGCTTACGGTTGGAATACAACGTGTGTTTGGTTATCGTATCGTGTGTTAGCTCGTATTGTTTTCTATACTCGTAACGTTTTACGTAGGGATTCCGCACCTGCGTAGTACGCGATATCTCGTGTAGATCCGGTTGGGAACCTACAATTGGTATCAGAGCTTTTGCTCGATTGTGTGGTTCGGGATTATCACGCGTGTGTAGAAATCATTCCGTTCGACCATTCGCGGGACGAGTTTTCTGAGTTTTTGTGTTACACTCACCTCCTACAATCATAAACAACCCATAACACCTTCACAAACCTCGAAAAACCAAGAAATCTAATCTGCAGAAACTTCGTGTTCATCAGGCGAAGTTGCCGTCACTGTTAGTAGGGTTTCGGCGAAGATATAAGGTTAAGCGAAGTTATCCACAACTTCGCCTACCTCTTCAAGTTCGCTTACCTCAAGCGAAGTTACCCACAACTTCGTCTACCTCCCAAGTTCGCTCAACTTAAGCGAAGTTATTCTCAAGTTCGCCAATCCGGCGATTTTAAGAAAGTGAGCGAAGTTACAAATTCACGCGAAGTTAAGTTTAAGCGAAGTTATCCACAACTTCGCCTACAGTGCTGTTTGAAAATAAAGTTTTTTATTTTCGGATTTCTTTGAGTTTTGAGAAAGATGTCTTCGATAAACATTACCGAATTGGTAAAGATGGAAGTAGAAGCAGGTTCGGCTACAAAGGCACCCAAGATGCTTAAGAAAACTGATTATGTAGCGTGGAAAGATCGTTTTGAACAATATGTCAAGTATCAAGATGCCAAGATGTGGGTATGCATACAAGATGGTTACATTCCACCTACTGCTGAGTATGAGGGTCGTGATCAGATCAAGAAGTACAAAGAGATGGAAGATGAAGAGAAGAAAATGTATGAAGCCGAAAGCAAAGCTCATGCAGCAATTACAATGGCTCTTCCACAAGAGATTCTGCACACTTTCAGAAAGTATAAGACTGCTAGAGAGCTTTGGGAAGCTCTTGAAAACCGTTTTGAGGGCAATGTGGGAATTCGTGCTTCGAAGATTAAACTTCTAAAAACCCAATTCTCGGTCTTCAATTATCTGAAAAATGAATCACTTGATGATATCATCACTAGATATTATCATCTGATGACTGAACTCAGCAACTATTCAATTGCATACAAAGAAGATGAGATTGTTGAGAAGCTTCTTGATGCTCTCCCACCAAAATCGGAGATGTATACAGTGTTGATGAGAGAAGATAAAGACTTTGCTGACTATGACCTGGAGACAGCAGTTAACAAGCTAAGAACGTTTGAACTGAACATGGTACGAAAGGAGACACCTACCGATCAGGTTCAAGATCCGGGTATGTATGGTGCAAAGGTTAACTCTGGATCAAGTTCGAAAACTGAATCATCTGCTTATTACTCTGAGGGAGAGTCAGGCGCGAGCTCAACACATGAGGGACATGTATCTCTCAACATGAACGGTGATGTGTGCTATGTAGCTGGAGGATCAAATGCTTCTCAACCTCAAGCGACCAAGAGTAGTTATTCCCCAAGTGTTTCAAACAACAACTACTCGAAGATGCCCATGAGTGTCAAATCTGCTGAACAGCAGTTTGCTCTCTATGCATCTTTTATTGCTTCGTATGAACACTACATTCAGGGTAAGATCGTTGATCCTACAGTTTTGGATGAAGACTATGACCAGATCGATGCTGATGATCTGGAGGAGATGGATCTGCAGTGGCAGATGGCTATGATTGTCAGAAGGGTGAAGAGGTTCATGAAGAAGACTGGCAGGAAGTTTGTCGGTGAGAGGCCAGGGTTTGATAAGACGAAGGTTCGCTGCTACAACTGTCAGCAGAATGGCCACTTTGCAAAAGAATGCAAGAATGAACGTGTAGAACGCAGTCAGAACAGATCTACACAGCAAAGTGGTAGTGGTAATGACTATAGAGCCATGATTTCCAGACAGAACGAGGAGTACAACTGGAATCTGCATGTTGAAGAAGTATTTGAACAGGCCAACTTGGCAAACATCGAAAATGCAGATAGTGAGAAGGGAACTGGCGAAAATGAAGCGTACATGGCAGATGTAGCAGACCAGCTCTCCGAGGTAAGTACCGAACTCCCTTGTACTAAGTGTGAACATCTGTCTGAACAACAGACAACTCTAACTGATCAGTTTGTTAGTTTGGATGCGCAATATAAAACTTTAAAAGAAGATCATCATTTCACTAAAGCTAGAGAAAATAGTTACAAAGTAAAAATTAAAGCTAGTGAAACAGATATTAAAAGTCTTAAAGCAAAGCTTGCTGAAAAAATTAAAGTGATTGATCTTAGCTATGAAGTTCTAGAAGAGAAAACCAAACTAATAGCTAAGAGGGAAAAACAGATAGCTGATCACCAGGTAAAAGTGGTGGAACTTAACAGGAAACTTGAACAATTCAAAAATTCCTCCGCTATACTTGATCACCTCGTTAGTGATCAAGGTTCTCCAAAAAGGGGAGGAATTGGTTATCATGAAGTTCCACCACCTTTCAATCATAATTACACTTATGACCCTAGTAATCTGAAATCTGTCGATGTTGACTATGGTCAGACAGTTCCAGTTCGAGTTACTACTAAAGAACCAGAAGTGAGTAAGCCTGTTGCAAATATTAAGATTTCTGCTCCGAGTCATGTCTCATCTACCTCAGACAAGTCCTCTGAGTCATGTGAGACAAAACAAGAGGAAGTGTTACCAAAAAGTGGAGAGAAAAAGAAAACATCTGAAAAGAAGTCTCCACTAAACCCGTAAGTCCCACCATATGTGAGACAAACGGGCAGTAATACAGCCTCAACATCTAAGACAACTTTTGATAAGAAAGTTGAAAACAGGTGTTGTTTTAGATGTAATCAACAAGGACATCTTGTTGCTGATTGCCCTCTGAAGCAAAAATTCAGAGGTGTGAGGCCTTTAAAATCTGAGAAAAGAGCTAACAGTAATCAATTTAATGATAAAACTGAAAACCCATCGAATTTCAGAAAATGGACTAATCCAGGTTTTCAAAGAAATAGATCTCAGTTTTTCACTGGTAACACCCAAACCATAACTAATAATTCATTTAATTCAAGACGGTTTGGATGGCCTCATAGACAATCCACAAGAAGGTATCCTGTTAGGACTCACAGAAATGATTATGATACTAACTTTGGACAGCCAAGGTACGGGATGTATCGACCCAAGACCAATCGGTCTTGGGTCCCCAGATTTTAATCATCTGCTTTAATCGTGCAGGAACAGTTGAACAGGGCTGCCAACAATCAATGGGTTGTGGATAGCGGCTGTTCCCGGCACATGACGGGTAACAAGAAATTGTTACACGACTTGAAACCTGTTCAAGGAGGAAGGGTGAGTTTCGCAGGAGAGAGCGGTTGAAGGATCACAGGAATTGGGACTGTGACTAACGGGAAGATGACGTTAGAGAAAGTTAACTTTGTTGAAGAACTGAAGCACAATCTGCTGAGTGTTTCGCAGATCTGTGACAAGGATTATACCGTGCATTTCACGAAGAATGAGGCGATAGTGTTGTATCCTGGTTTTAAGATACCAAAGGACTGGATTGTTATGAAGGCTCCAAGAGTGAAGAATACGTATATCATGGATATGAGGTCTACTGAAATGGCCACTGAAGAATCGTGTTTTTTGTCGAAAGCGACTGAATCAGAGTCCGAATTATGGCATAGGAGAATGGGGCACATTCATCTTCGTAAGATGAACTACCTTGTCAAAAATGGGCTTGTGTTGGGGGTTCCCTTGAAGAATTTCAACTTCGAAGACAAATGCTTATCATGCAAGAAGGGAAAGCAACACAAGAAATCCCATCTCACCAAGAAGGTCAATTCAATTGTCAGTACCCTAGAATTACTTCATATGGATCTCTTCGGTCCCGTGAATGTAAAAAGTCTAGGAGGAACATCTTACTGCTTGGTGATCACTGATGATTTCTCTCGATATTCCTGGGTATATTTCCTGAAGTCAAAGGATGAAACAGTGCAGATGGTAAAGAATTTGGTTACCAAAGTTGAGAATATCATGGGGAAACGGGTTAAATTCATCAGGAGTGACAATGGAACTGAGTTCAAGAACTATGAGATGGAGATCTTCTGCTTACAGAAGGGGATAGAACACCAATACAGCGCACCGTATACTCCGCAACAAAATGGAGTGGCTGAGAGGAAGAACAGAACTTTAATTGAAGGAGCCAGAACCATGCTGGCTGATTCGAAACTTCCCGTGGTGTTCTGGGCTGAAGCTGTTGCAACAGCCTGTTATATCCTTAATAGAGTGTTAACTGTTAAAAGATTAAATAAAACCTGTTATGAACTTATGCATGGGAGAAAGCCCAACTTGAGTGGTCTTGAACCATTCGGGTCCCCATGTTCGATATTAAAGACCAATTCTAAATTTGGTGAAGTAGCCGATGAAGGAATCTTAGTCGGATACGTTGTTGGGACACCCAACAGACGGGTCTTTAATACATCGAACAGCAAGGTTGAGGTGGTGTGTAACACTGATATCACAAGTTACAAATCACCAAAACCAAGCTCGGGACCCGCTGGGGTTTTCGACTATGATAGACTTTTTAAATCTTTTAACATACCTTATCTGGATTTTGCAGAAGTTGAGGAAAGAATTGCTACGAAGATGATATGCGATGAGGAAGACACTTTGGTGCAACGACCACAGTATGATGAATGTCAGCCTTCCTCGTCAAATGCTATCAATACCCCTGCTGCCTCTACTGAAGAGGAATTCATCAATCCATTTCACTCTCAACATAATTCACCCATTGATGAGCTATCTTCGAACCCGAAAGATAATCTGAATGTCAGCTCGGTTCCGACTACGAGAATTCACAAAGATCATCCTTTGGAGAATGTGATAGGTGATATGTCCGCCGGTGTACAAACAAGACAAAGCTTGAATGAGCACACCTGTGTTTACACAAGCATTAAAGAATCAGGCATAATCAACGAGTGCTTGTACACCTGCTTTATCAGCCAGATTGAACCAAAGAACTATCAAATGGCTCTTAAGGACAGCTCGTGGGTCGAAGCCATGCAAGAAGAGTTAGCTCAGTTTAAGAAAATGGAAGTATGGAACTTGGTTGCAAAACCAAGGAATGTGCATGCGATAGGCACAAAATGGGTCTTCAAATGTAAGAGAGATGAGAAAGGGATTGTTATCAGGAACAAGGCGAGGCTGGTTGTTAAAGGCTTTAATCAACAAGAAGGGATTGATTACAATGAGGTGTTTGCTCCTGTAGCAAGATTGGAAGCCATTCGGCTGTTTTTGGCATTTGCTGCTCATAAGGAGATGAAGGTTTTTCAGTTGGATGTGAAGAGTGCGTTCCTAAACGGTAAAGTCGATGAGGTTGTGTACGTTGAGCAACCTCCGGGTTTTCCTGACCCTGACTTTCCCGATCACGTGTACAAGCTAAGTAAAGCGCTGTATGGACTACATCAGGCACCTCGTGCCTGGTATTCAACCTTATCAGATTACTTGCTTGAGAATGAGTTTGAAAGAGGTAAAATTGATAGCACATTGTTCTTCAAGAGAAAGGGTAGCGACTTTCTACTAGTGCAAGTCTACGTGGACGACATTATCTTTGCTGCATCAAAGGTCGCCATGTGTCAGGAGTTTGAGGCCATCATGAAGAAGAGATTTGAAATGAGTGCTATGGGTGAACTAACCTTCTTTTTAGGATTGCAGGTTGATCAGAGGAAAGATGGAATGTTCATTCATCAGACGAAGTATGTCCATGATGTTCTCAAACGCTTCAAGATGGAGGACAGCACTCCATATGATACTCCACTCTGCGTCAATCACAAATTGGGTGCTGATTCAGACAACGATGCATACGTGGACCCAACCCAATATCGGGCTATTATAGGTTCTTTAATGTACTTAACTGCTTCTAGGCCTGATATAATGTTTGCTGTTTGTCTTTGTGCACGCTTTCAGGCAAACCCAAAAGAATCTCATTTGAAGGGTGCGAAGAGGATACTTCGGTATCTCAAAGGCAAGCCGAAGCTGGGGTTGTGGTACTCGAGAGGAGGAGACTTGGAGCTAGTCGCTTACACAGATTCTGATTATGGAGGGTGCAATCAGAGTCGGAAGTCTACAACTGGTGGATGTCAGTTTCTTGGTGGCAGACTAGTGTCGTGGCAATGCAAGAAGCAGACCTCGGTCGCAATTTCAACCTGTGAAGCAGAATACATGGCAGCATCCAACTGCTGCTCCCAGGTTCTTTGGATTCAACAACAGTTGCGCGATTATGGTCTGAATTTCTCACTTACTCCTATTTGCATTGATAACACTGCTGCTATCTCAGTAACTAACAATCCCGTGAAGCACAGTAAAACTAAACATATTGACATACGTCATCATTTTATACGGGATTGTGCTGAGAAGAAACTGATTGAGCTCGAAAAGGTTGACACGTTAGATAATTTCGCTGACTTGTTCACGAAAGCGTTTGACAAAACTAGATTTCAAAACCTTGTTGAGCTGAATGGGATGATCAATCCCGAGTAACCTTGTCATATGTTTGTGTTTATAAAAAAAAAATAAAAAAAAAATAAAATAAATAAAATAAAAACGTCACTATCGCTTAGAATTATGTCGGTTGCCTCAGTTTGAAGGACATGTCTTTGGATATGTTTGGTCCACATTTCTACTTGTAGAATATGAGGATAGCCATTAACCAGATGACTGAAAGTGACCGGGGCGGTTTATGATGAGTTTTCATTCTTTCGTTGAAAATAAGTCGATCATACTTAGTTAGAAGGACACATACTAGTATGTGGTCGGTCCAGCTGATCCATTGGATCTCCGGGATAGCCGTTTACCTGAAGACTTTGATCTGGTCGGGACGATAGAAGTTAAAATTTTTTCTTTTCGGGAGATGAAATTATTTTTCAAGTCTACTACTTCGTAAGAAGTTACTTTACTATGATTAACAGAAAATTGATCCAACCTTGGAAAGTGATAGATATACTGATTGTGTGTGCTTAACTAGTGAAGTTATTAGGCTTAAAAGACTTTAGAACAGTCATTGTATGTCATGGTAGCTTTTTATGGTGCGTAAAAGTAGAAGCGATACTAACTAAATCTACTCGATTTTGGTGGAAACTCTTTAAGAGTTGTGCATGTCTTCATACATATCTTTCCGAATGATAGGCAGAAAAGCGATTACCCAGTCATACACGAGCCCGTGAGTGTTCTGATTCCCGTGAAGATAGAGTATCAAGACGCTGCAGTGATCCAGATTCGGGACTTGCAGTTATTTTCTACTTGAAGTTGTGTATATACATGTTAGATTAAAAAAAAAAAAAAAATTTCTAGAGTTCATAATGATAATGATTATCAATCAAGACACAAGAAGGTGAACGGGAAACAGAGTCTAAGATCGAAGAGTAATTACTACTTAATCAGACACTACGGGTCGAGGTCAATTCGGGATGACTTGGGGAAAGCCAAATAAGCCTTGAGAATAGATAGGAGGCATCATAATCTCTGAGTTGTTGGCCACTTAAGTTTTGAGCTTAATTGAACCTAACTCGTATCACAGAAACGATGAAAACCATTTTAAGTAGATTACCTGCTTACAACCTGTTTCTTTACGTCATAATACAGCTGAACACGGATCTGTGTGACAGTCACGAAATTGGTATGATTCCTGTTCGGATCTTTTCTAAAACATGGTAGTCCCTGTCGAGACTGGAATTTGATCCCGTGTACTTTAATTTTTCAAATTTTTGTTACTTTTGTAATTGTTTGATTTTATACCTGGTTACTTAGTCTTGATCGTATCATTTAACGCTTTAAATGATGTTTTTAAAACTTTATTGCAAATTGTTCAAATTATAGGGGTTTGTTTTGTAAATACCGGCGAACTTATTCTTAACTTCGCCTGCAATAGGCGAAGTTATCCATAACTTCGCCTGTATCAACTCTGACCCTATATAAAGAAGTTTTAGGGTCAAACTCTTCATAATTTTCCAAACTAAGCGAACTTATCTCTCGAAAAATCTAAGCGAACTTATCGATATCACAAATCAGTTTTTGTTACCTCGATTCAGATCAAATTAAAGGTGTGTAGGGTTAGATTATCATATTATCAATGTTTTTGAGGTTGATCATCGGTCGTTTCGACTCGATTATCGACCTCGTCTTTCGAAACCTTAAACACTCGATTTCAAACTTGTTTTTACGTGATAGTAATTTACTTGAACGTCTAAAACTTCATAAAATCATGTGTTTCGGAGTCCTCGATCTCCAATTTCATCACCTACACGTCGTTTGATAAACCTAACTGATGCCGATTCGAATTCGGCGAAGTTACAGTTTAGGCGAAGTTATCCGTAACTTCGCCTGAGGTCTAACTTCGCCTGATAATTAATTTTGAAACAGTTTATGAGGCGATGTTGTGATTAGGCGAAGTTATCCGTAACTTCGCCTGGACCATGTTACTTATCTATTATCAGACAAAGTTCAAGTTGAAGCGAAGTTGTTTCCCAACTTCGCCTCACCTTTAACTTCGCCTATACAGAATTGATCACAACTTCGCTCATGGTAACAGGCGAACTTGTGATTCGCTTTGAAGTTTATCTAACTTAACCTGTTTGATGCAGATATGGCTGCTGTTTCTGGAGCAGGTGGTGCAGGCGGTGATGACGGAGGTGATCACCAGAGACAGTTTTTTCCGGGTCACAACAAGTACATAACATTAGACCCGGAGGCGAGCGGAGTTGATGATTTCCGCGAAATCATCACTTTTCTTTTATGCTCGAGGATATTCCACGCCATTACAACAACTCTGGCAATATCCTTGCCCAATATTGAGGATTTCTGGAAGACAGTGGAATACGACTGTAGAGTCGAGCCCCCGGTGATGCGCGCAACCGTCAACAATCATATTGTTCAGTTCTCTTCTGAACAAATCCGGGCGGCTTTACGATTTGGGAACGAGACAAGGGATGACCCAACCGAGTTTGTAGCTCCTTTCCGTGATGGAGCGTTTTTAAGGATGGGATACTCTGGTCCCTTGGGGGATACACAGAGGAGGAAAGGCTTTCTACTTGACCAGTGGCGCTTTCTCATGCATGTTATGATCGTTTGCATGTCAGGGAGAAAGGCGGGCACTAATGGCATGGGCGCGACCATGCAATCAGCGATGACTGCTCTGACATACAACAAGCGATTCAGCTTTAGTCAGATGGTCTTTTATGAGATTGATCGTCAACGAAGAGCGATGGCGCGTGAGCGATTCATCATGTATCCAAGATTCCTACAAATGATCTTGAATCATGTTGCTCCAACGCTTTCTCAGCGCCGTCCGATCCGATACGTTGAGAGTGTTAACAAACGGATCTTCGCCCAATGTAGATCCTCCAGTGCGAGGAGCAAACCTGAGCTTCGTCCTCGCCATACTCCACTTTTTGGGTACTTGATCAACCCGGGGTATGTGCCTGTTCGTGGGGATGAGTTTAGGGACCCGGCACCACAACAGGCAGGAGCACCTCAAGCTATACCTGCTGCTCCTGTTGTGTCACCGGAGGAGAACGTGGACCTTGATGCAGAATTTGGTGGTCAAGGCTTCTTTGATATGGATAGGGTGGATCCGGAGGAAATCGTACAGGTCTCGGTTGAACGGTCTTCGACTGTGAATGTTACTAGGATAGCTGCTGCGGTGGCTGGTTCTGATTCTGATGATGAAGTGGCAGAGGCCAGAAGGATTATGGTGACTCGAGAAAGACTACATGGGAAATTAAAGAGAACAGATGATGATAGCGAGTCTGATTATGAGGAAGAAGTACAACAGTTGATCCGGAGGTCAAGAAGGGAACGGATAGGTGCAGGATCAGGAGCCAGTGAGAGCTCTAGGGTGGTACGTTTCACTCCACCAGCACTATCCGGTATGACAATGGTTCCCTCATCACTACAGGTTACAAGGCCAAGCGCTACGGGTGTTCCCGTGGTGGCTACCTCATCTACATTTGGCCTCCCACCCACTACTTTCCAACTTTCGGCTCCGGAAATAGTTTCGTTGCCGCCTCCGACTGTTACTCCATCGGAGGTCGTGGCACGCTTTATCGAGTCGACTGTTGTGGCCACTGCAGGGTTATCAATGACGATACCACCTGCGGTTACGTCTATCTCTACTTCTGAGGTCCCGGTGACATCGGAAATCCCTCCTCAGTACACTCAAGATTTATCGCATATGAGGTTCGATTTCGATGCAACCCTATCCGACTCAGAACGAATAGCAGCACTGGAACGGGTCGTGGCAGAGCAGTCAAGGATTAATCTTATCCAGACCCAGGCTATTCAGCGCCTAGTTACAGAGAATCAGATGCAGTCGTCCCTCCTGGTACAACATGGTAAAATCATAGATGCTTTCAAGGAGTTCTTGGCATCTCAGGGGAGACGAGCTGTAAAGGCGACGAGTTGAGGACCAAGAGACGAAATGATAGAGACGATGATCCCAATGCATCGAAAGATGCAGGTGGTGAGTTGCCAAGAACTGATCAAGCTCTTGGAACTTCCACAACTCAGGGGGAGTCGACATCTGCAGCTGGTGGTGATGATGTGGTGGTGGTGGACGTAGAGGAGATGGATGATGTTCTGGTTGATGATGATGATGTACTACCGAATGATGTGATAGAGAAGATTGGTGAAGAGATTGTGATTGATACAGAGATAGAAGAGGGAGAGATAGTAGAGGAGAATGTGGAGCATGATATACCGCAAGTCGAGAACGTAGATATGAGTCAACGGATTGGGAATGATGAGTCTGAATGGGAAGAGCAGCCTAGGTGGAAGGAAGGCTATGCTCAGTGGTTTGTCAAAACGAAGAAACCGGCGGTCCCTACAATGTTTAAGAAGAGTTACAACATTAAAGGCTATGCTGAAGCGAAGAAAGGGATTATTTGCTGGATATATGATGAGCAGTTGAGGCTCTTCGTGATTAAGAGGTATGACGGTGTTCAGTACTTTAGAAGGATGTTAAGATCGTTAAATACACTGCCAGAATGTGAAGTGAAAGACTTAGCCAGATTGGGATTGATAAACAGAAGTGACGATAATATGGCTAGAGTCATTGGGAAAATTGTGTGGAAAGAGAGTATAAAAGAGAAGAAATTTGAGCTGTTGAAGCCACAAAAGGGAAAACTTGTTGAAGACAAGGATAGAGGTTTGAGAGCTGATGGAAAGCCTTGGATGGTCATGAAGTATAAACCGATCCGGTGTTTGAAAGAAGTACCGATGAAGGTAATGCCCAAGGATGTGCTTAAAGACCTGAAGTGGTGGTTTGTAGATTGTGAGACAGCTGAGGCGGTGATGGAAGACGAAGATGAACAAGAGCTGCTTAGAGTGTACGATCCGATGCACTTGGTAAACTTATCGCAAGCTGATTTGCAGGTGTTGAATGACAAGAAGATATTTTATATTCCTGCTTGGAAAGACGAAGCGAGGAAATATCAAAGAGTTGTCTCGGTTTGTGTTAGAGAAAGAGTGCATGCTTGAAGATAGAAGATTGAAGATTACAAGACACGTGTTTGAAGATAAAGAGATGAAGCTACTGCCAAGGGGGAGTCTGTTGGTGCATGATGTCAGTAGTTCAGTGTCTAGTGTCTGTAATCGAGTCGTTTGGATTTGAGTTTGTATGTAAGCGAAGTTGCTAACAAGTTCGCTGATATAGGCGAACTTGTTAGACAAGCGAAGTTAGTGACAACTTCGCCTGAACATGCCAGGCGAAGTTGTCGTGATTATATATACTAGGTTACGGCTTAGATAATCAGTAGATAGTTTTAACAGTTTGTATATTCGAGTCAGAGAGTTTTGTATCCGGTGATCATTGTATCACGTGCTTACGGTTGGAATACAACGTGTGTTTGGTTATCGTATCGTGTGTTAGCTCGTATTGTTTTCTATACTCGTAACGTCTTACGTAGGGATTCCGCACCTGCGTAGTACGCGATATCTCGTGTAGATCCGGCTGGGAACCTACAAAGAGGGAACATGGCCCTAATATTACTCGAGGTAAGAGGGAACCGAACCCTAATAATATTCGAGGCAAGAGGGAACCGGGCCCTAATAATACTCGAGGAAAGTAGGGAGTAATTCTCTTTAAAACGTAAGTTATGAAGGTAAGTAAGAATAAAATAAAAGTATGAAAGTACTAACGGAAGTGTGTAAGTTTGAATGTGTTGTATGTTGTAGTTTAACTAGAACTCACACAGCGTAGCTGACTTATAGGATGCACACAGGTGAGTAGGATGAAGCAGCTCGTTTGAGGGGAACACATGGCATGGAATTGAAGATACTAGCATCTCAAGGAAATGTTAAGTTATTTAAAATACTATGTTTTTATGTTTAAACGACTTGAATGTCTGATAAGGCGATATTTGAAGGTTACGTAATATATTTTGTTTGAAGTTTTATATTCCGCGTAATGTTTTAATTAACTCTGATATTTAGAACTGTGTTTATGAGTAAATCCAACGATCAAATATAGGTCACCGGTAACGGGGCCTTACATTTTTTGTTATAATAGATTTGTAGTTGGTTATATGCAAAAAAGTTTCTTGGATTTTCTTTTGGTTTTATTATGAAAATAGTCTTTGTTTGCTACAAAAATTTTGTTTATTAGAAAATTTTTATAATTAATTGAGGAAGCAATTGGTCAAGTAATTCCCCTCCCCACAGTTTAATCTCACATTGTCCTCAATGTGAAAAGATTCATAAAAAGATTAAAATTCTAATTAAGTATGTTGGGTTAAAATGGAGATTCCCTACGGGTTAACGAAATTTCGACAGAGCGTCCCTGTTTTTCGTCGTTTTTCCTGTATTGTACCTGTATAATGTAAAATTGCAAACAACCACAAACAACCAAGCATAATTTGCTGAAAATCATGTATGGAATCATCCATTCCCTGCCCAAACGGGCTTGATAAGTACCTAATATAGTGTCTTGGCACCCACGGCCACAAAAAGTATCCAACCAAATAAACAAACAAAAGACAGAAAGTAAATTGCTCAAACAAACATAGTAATCATGTCATGAAATACTACCAACCCATCCATGCCCATACCCTGACCTACGATAGCCGTTGCTCATCAGTTTCCCGTGTTCGGGTCAAACGGTCCCTACTACCTGTCCATGCGATATCCTAGATGGTAAATCTCTCGCCTCGTTTCTGCATACTCAGCTACCTGCTGTGCATCGGAGGCAGCCACCTGTTCTGTGATTCTGTCTAATGAGGCGGTAGTGTTAGCTGAGAATTGATCAATTAGGCCGTATAGGGCCTCGAATGAATATCGTCTATCATGTGACGAGCAGGGGACGACCCCTGATGAAGATGGGCCTCCCTGCTAATGGTAGGTGCGGCGGCGGTACTGTCTGGGCGGTGATCCTCCTCCCCTCTTGGGTACGTCCTGGATCATCATCTCGGCCGGGTCTTCAGGATCCCAAACCTGGTTCAGTGCATCATGAAATCTCCATACCAGTGGGTTTCGGCTAATCTCTTGGGCCATCTGCATACTGATACAAAACCAAGGTTTAGAGCAACTAGATCTGAGCTACGGGTTCCTTCTCTGTCTGCATCCTAAGATCCATAAAGATTATAGATCCATGGGCCACCAAAGATCGGGGTGTTTCGGCTTTTGGCATTTGCATTCGTGGTGAACAGTTTGCAAAACAAATAGGTGATATTGCACGGTATGTCATTCTTCATGCAATAAAGAGCCCATAAGTCTTTCAGGTTCACGACCCCCTCACTTTGACCACGAGCAGTGACAGTGTGGCTAAGCAACCGACGGATGTGTCTCATAAGCTGGTCGCGTAGAGCTGTTCTCTTTGAGATGCTTGCAATGTAGGTTTCGTTTCCGTAGCTCAGTTGTTCCCATGCTTGTAACCGCGTGTTTCCAGCCTCCGCGTCATCATCACCGTCTTCATCCACGAATGTTGTTGCGGCTTTATATCAGATTTCGCCGTTTGTTTCCTCAGTAGTGTAAATCCCCAAATCTATCCCCAGTTGGGTGACAGATTTTGTGTACCACTCACCCCCACATCTGAATTCAAAGGCTTCTTCATCCCACATGTCCAAATTCTTTGACTTAAAAGAGAAGGATGCTAAAAATTCCTTTGTCAATTCTATGATAGCTTCCCCTCTTTGATTAAAAACTCGTCTCCATGGTCCCTTCACGATGGAATTGTACCTATTCCATTGGTTGACTTGCCTCAACGTATCCTTGCAAGACTAATTGGTTCTGGCAGGCGTCGATTAAGGTAGTTCATTCTAGCTTGAGCTATTCGGTACCTTGCATCGTGTCCTGAAAGACTAGGAATGCATGTACGTCATCAACATACTCAATCATCTGCAATTTGTATCCAAATTAGTCAAAAGTTTAACAAAATTCTAAAAATGCTGGAACATAAGGCAAAACACGGTGTCGTGCTGTGCTACTGATGTTCGTAAGTTTCTATCAATTTTGACTTTTGTTCACCAAAAGGTGACCACGACTCGTGTTATTTAAGGCACGGTCCTGATTTTAATCTTAATTTCAAACTTATCAAGACTCGAACTTGTGTTTCTACCCGGTTGTTAATCAATTGGGTTTTTGATTTGTTTATAATTTACCCAAGATCTGAACCCGAATGATTTCTTTCAACAAATCTTAGTATAAAACCTATCTAACAAATCATTATCTTAGATCTAACCGAATAACCCATCTAATTTTCAGGTTTAAACCTGATTCAATCGATTGGTGAGATTTTGGGGTTAATTTAGACCTAGAAAGATGAAATCGAACAATAGATTTGTTAGATGTACATACCTTTGGTTGGAAATCAAAGAATCGATGCAATTTTTTGTGAAATTGTTGAGAGGTCGGCCGTTTTCGGTTTTGGAACGAAGTGGTGTTAGGGTTAATTGTTTGGGAAATGTTATTTTATTAGAGAAATATGTAACTGCTGTGGACTCAAATGCACGGCCCCGTACTGCATGAGGCATATTGTTTCCTTTTATTTTGTTGTTTATTTGTCGGACTGGTTCGTTTTTAATTGATTTTCTTTGAGGGTTAGAATAAGACAGTAATTAAAAGTCCTAAATTTCATTAAAACATAAAACATAGTTAAACATAGTAGATAGAAAGGTACAATAACAATTCCGAATCACAAAACACAATGATGCGGTGTCCGAGTAGCTTGTAAAATATAATGGATTGGATATTTAGCTGTTGCACAAGATCGTGTTTTAAATTTATAAAAGTGATTTCTACAAAGACTAAGCACACACAAAAATAGGCAAGTGTACCTATCGTATATGTAGAATAGTATTGGTAAGAACCAAGTATCGATCCGTCGACACAAATGTTTCTAATAATGAATCATCGTTTTACTTTAATCGGAGGTTCATTTTGGGGTTGATTTTTGAACTTTTTATAAAATATAAATACTTATATATAATATATAGGTGACCAAGACGAGAAATTCTACACAAGTAGTTCAATTATATGAAGGTTACCATCTAAGATCAAGAATCCTCTCCATTTATCCTTGATGATTATAAAGTAAACATGTGATAAACTTGTCGTAATAATATATGGTAGAATAGCCCCTCATTTCTAAGTGAGCATATCCTATGACATAAAAGAAAGTAACATGCGCATTTTTAAAGTCGACCCTTTCCTAATGTCATGCTACCACGAGAATGTCAATTTGAGTTGGCAAGTGTTTTAGTAAAGTAAAAGATTAGAATTGACTTCAATTTCTCAAATACCAATTCTAACAACTTCGGTTGGTTATAGTTTAGTCACATAGCCTTTCCTTGGTTGATTTAAGTAGGTTATAATTACACATTCCGTTAACATATGATTTCTTTAACTAGCATGATAACCTAAGCAATCGCGTTAGCGATGTTATTTCAGAATTACCAAAACTAGAGAAATAAATCATAACTTATATCTCATGATTTATAAGTACAATATAAGGATCCATGTTTCGATAAATTATCAAAGTATTTCAATCTTTCAAGAACATGAATCGATCGTGAACTATAATTGACAATCACCAACTTTGAATTGTTGAAATAAGATGGTGAAACATTTCTCATCAAAAGATCATTGCAAAATAACCATGTACTTTACTAACCTAAACCACATGTTATATATAATCATCAAGTAAAACAAAGCTTCTTTATAGATTTTAGATTGTAAATGGAGTTTATATCATAATGAGCATGGTTATGAACATTAGAGTGGATGATGATAACAAATACATGATTAAACTAGAACAATCTAACCAAATATGGATGAATCTTCCTTCTTAATGATGATGGTGGATGGATGATGATGGTGGTTGATGATGATGACCTCCAAGTCTTCAAACTCTTCACTATATCTTCAATATGAGTGTTAAAGGGTGTTTTTATAAGTGAAAACCGTATAGAATTCTCTTCATGGCACACTTGATCAATGCAACATGAGCCACTATTTATAGGCAGTCTGGAGGGTGAAGCACGGCCCCGTGCTTAGGTAGGCACACCCCCGTGCTTTTATTGACATGTGCTAAAATCGTTTTGTCTTTTTGTTGAAGGTGACCACGGCCCCGTGGTCAAGAGGCACGGTCCCGTGCTTTTGTTCACAGTATTTGTCTTTTCTTGTAGATTTTTGTCTTTTTTGGTGTTCAGAAGCATGGGGCGTGTTTCTTGATTTTCTTGTGTCTTCTTCTGTTTTTCTTTGTCTCTTCGCTTGTTTCTTCGTTTGGGGCTTGGGATTACCTGAAATTGTATTTTATTATGATAAGTAGCCTTCTGTGCTATGTTATTTGATAGAAGTTGCAGGTTTTAGAGATTATTTGATGCTAAAAAGATGTATAATTTTATGTACATCACATAACACTAGCAAGAGTAACTTAGCAAGACAAAGTCGGAACTTCAACGACCATCATTCCCGATCAGGTCTTGAATGTGTGGTGGGGCTCGTTTAACTTCCAAGAACTCGGAAAGATTTTTGTCGAGCTTTGAGATCTCCCGGTTTAGATAGTTGAGCTTGAAGGCCACATCTTTGTTTTGGCTATCCATAACATGGAAATTCTCAAACCTCAGTAGTTCGAATTTGTTGATCAGCTCGATTAGGCGAGCCTCAGTTTGGATGTTACTTTCGACTTGGTCTCTCATAATGCATTGGAGCCTCATGATTTCTTCCTCAAGGTTTGAGGAAGAATCACATTGCTTGACTTTCCTTGCTGGCCTCCATTCAACTTTCTTACTTTCCATTTCTGTAAACTTGTTTTTGGTGTGATTGGAATAGTGAGTTTTTTTTTGCATGCATTATATAGAGACTGGAAAGTCGATCACGGCCCCGTGCTGCTAGGGGAATAAATGTTTCTGATTCAGAGAATTGTACGGAGTCAGCGCGTATCATGCTGAAGATTCTAAGGTGAACACGGCCCCATGCTTTTTGTCACTGAAATTTTCTTTTAATTTTTCAGCCAAACGTGAGAGCCGGATTTTTTAGATTGAAGTTTAGTGTGTTATTTCAAGGGTTTAATCATCCTAAAAATTACTTTTCATTAAAATTAAAAGTCCTAAAACAATTATGGGATAAGCCCAGTTTTACTAGAAACATAAAAATACTCGGGTTAAGCCCGAAGATCCTAGCATGATGTTGCCTAGTGCACTTGTTTACACTTGAAACAGAAAATTAAGGTTCCTAGATTTCTCCGAAGGGTTCTCCTCCGCCGAATGTCCCTGGTTGTGGAAAGTACGTGAAACCGAGAACTTGAAACTGGAGTAGTTCGTTAATGTCTCGAAGTTCCATTTTCATGTTCTCCACCGATTCAGTGAGTTGAAGGAGACGCGTTTCTGCGAGGAGATTCATCTAGGTGAGTTATTTGATGAGTTCTTGAAGTTTCAAAAGAAGCTCGGTTTTGGATACATGTCAGGTTTCGTTTCTCTATTGTCGAGGAACGGGAATCCCTTTACTCATCTTAGTAGGCATGATAGTGTTTTTGGTTTGGGTTGGTGCAAGGAATGCATTGGCAAAGGGTGCCTTTTATAGCCAACCAGAAGCCGAACACGGGCCCGTGCTTTTAGAAGCATGCCCTGTGCTTTTGGTCTAACAATTCTGTTACAAACCAGTCTGACTGAGATTTTTGCAGCGAAGACTCCGGCCCGCACTTTGTGGCATGGGACCGTGCTTTTAAAAGCACGCCCCGTGTTTTTAATATTTTTTATTAGTTTATTGATTATTTACAATGCCTATTTTAAGAAGGTCTTGGCCAGACCTTGTTACTGGTATGCTTATTTAGTTGGTTGGAGGACTACTACCTCCGAGACACTTTCTAATGGCCCATCGATATATGGCTTTAATCGATGTCCATTAACTTTGAACTTGTGGCCATTAGAATTTGAGATCTTGACCGTCCCATAATCAAAAACTGATTCAACTATGTATGGACCTGTCCAACGAGATTTCAATTTTCTTGGGAAAAGACGTAAACGTGTGTTGTATAACAGTGTCCGATCGCCAACTTGAAAATTTTTGTTTCCTTTTAAATGGGCATCGTGTAGACGTTTAGTCTTTTCTTTGTAAGATCAGAAATTTTCTTAGGCTGTTACTCTTAGTTCTTCGAGCTCATGAATTTGATATTCCTGGTTTTTACCGGTGGACATTAGATCAAAGTTTACTGCACTAAGAGCCCAGTAGGCTTTGTGTTTCAGTTCTACTGGTAGATGACAAGTTTTCCCATAAACAAGTTTGAAAGGTGTTGTTCCTATGGGGGTTTTGTAGGCTGTCCTAAGGGCCCACAAAGCGTCAACTATTTTTTCTGCCCAATTCTTGCGATTCATCCCTATGGTTCTTTCTTGCCCACTAGTCTGAGGGTGATATGGTGTTGCCAGTCGGTGGTGAACTCCATATCGTGCTAAGACCTTGTCCATTAAGGAATTACAGAAGTGAGTTCCTCTGTCGCTGATCAAGGCGTTTGGGATACCAAATCGTGAAAATAACTTTTTCAGAAATCGTATAACTAATTGAGCATCATTAGTGGGAAGAGCGTGTGCTTCTACCCATTTTGATACGTAGTCGACTGCTACAAGGATGTACTTATTTCCGAATGAGTTAGGAAATGGTACCATGAAATCTATTCCCATACATCAAAGACTTCACAAATTTGAATGCCTTTTTGAGCCATCTCATTTTTGGCTGAGATGTTTCCGGCTCTTTGACAAGCATCGCATACTTGGATCAAAGTATGTGTGTCCTTATATATGGTGGGCCAGAAGAATCCTGCATCAAACATTTTTCTGACCGTAGTGGCGGTACTGTGGTGTCCGCCAGTTGGTCCTTCATGACAATGTTTGAGGATATCCAGGGCTTCCATTCCCGATACACACCTACGAACAACCTGATCGGCACCTATCCTAAGCAAGTACGGATCTTCCCAGAAATAGAACTTAAGGTCCGAAAATAATTTCTTCCGCTGCTGATGAGTCGGCCCTTTTCTTAAGATTTTACAAGCTAGATAGTTTACGAAATCGGAAAACCAAGGACTTTCATCTTCCTCTTGTATAACTGCTTAGATATGCATGAGAACTTCATGTGGAAACTTATCATTAATAATTTCCTCATGTTGCTCTTCTGAATATGGTCATCCTAAGCGAGAGAGATGGTTTGCGGCTACATTTTCTTCTCCCCTCTTGTCCTTGACTTCTATATCGAATTCTTGGAGTAGGAGAATCCATCGGATGAGTCTTGGTTTAGCATCTTGTTTGTTGAATAGGTATCGAACGGCTACATGGTCGGTGTAAACTATGGTTTTGGAAAGAACTAGGTATGATCTAAACTTATCAAAGGCGAAAACTACTGCTAATAACTCTTTTTCTATTGTGGTGTGATTTTCCTGTGCATTATTAAGAGTTTTACTAGCATAGTATATTGGGTGGAAATGCTTCTCTTTGCGTTGTCCGAGTATGGCTCCAACTGCAAAGTCACTTGCATCGTACATGATCTCGAATGGAAGGGTCCAATAGGGTGTAGTCATGATTGGTGCGTTGACAAGCTTGTCTTTCAATATGTTGAATGATTCAACACATTCTTCAGAGACGACGAAGGGTGCGTCTTTCTCCAGAAGTTTGGTCATAGGCCTAGCAATTTTGGAGAAGTCTTTTATGAAACGACGGTAGAATCCTGCGTGACCTAGAAAACTTCTGATGGCTAGACAAAAGTTGGTGGCGAAAGTTTAGAGATGGTTTCTAGCTTTACTCTATCAACTTCTAGTCCTTCTTGGGATATCTTGTGACCGAGAAAAATGCATTCTTTGACCATAAAGTGGCATTTTTCCCAGTTGAGAACTAAATTCACTTCTTCATACCTAGTCAACATTTTGTCTAGGTTTTTCAAACAATGATCGAAGGAGTCTCCAAAGACTGAGAAATCGTCCATGAATACTTCCATAGAATTCTCGATCATTTCATGAAAGATGGCCACCATGCAACGTTGGAAGGTGGCCGGAGAATTACATAGTCCATATGGCATTCTTCGGTAGGCGAAGGTTCCATACGGACATGTAAATGTGGTTTCCTCCTGATATTCAAGAGCAATGGGAATTTGAAAGTATCCAGAGAATCCACCTAGAAAACAGTAGAACATTTAGGACTTTATAAATGTTCTAAAAACATTTATAAAGTAAACATCAAAATAAAAACAAAGATCACAAAATGAATCATACTGCAATTAGGTTAATTTGAAGTTGTATAGCCAAGTTATTTGTAATAAAAAGATTATATTCAATTAAAATTTAACTATATCTAATATATATTACAAAACATATCTAATAATTAATAATAATAAACATTCAGTCTGGTCTGGTTTCATATGACCGGTTGGCAGTATAAACCGCGATCCAACCGGTTTTGAAAATTTTGAACCGACCAACAAACCGAAAGTAAAAAAAGAAAAAGAAAAAAGAAGTCAAACCAATTACCGGTTTAAACGATTAAACGATTTCAAGGTTTTAACCGAACCAATAACACTTATATTTGTTACGTGATTAACAGGTTCAAACACTCGCTGCATCGCGTGGGCACCCGTCTAGAGGGTTAGAATAAGACAGTTTTTAAAAGTCCTAAATTTCATTAAAACATAAAACATAGTTAATCATAGTAGAAAGAAAAGTACAATAACAATTCTGAATCACAAAACATAATGATGCGGTGTGCGAGTAGCTTGTAAAATATAATGGATTAGATATATAGTTGTTGCACAATATCGTGTTTTAAATTTATAAAAGTGATTTCTACAAAGACTAAGTACACACAAAATAGGCAAGTGTACCTATCGTATATGTAGAATAGTATTGGTAAGAACCAAGTATCGATCCGTCGACACAAATGTTTCTAATAATGAATCGTCGTTTTACTTTAATCGGAGGTTTTAAATATTTTGGGGTTGATTTTTGAACTTTTTATAAAATATAAATACTTATATATAATATATAGGTGACCAAGACGAGAAATTCTAAATAAGTAGTTCAATTATATGAAGGTTATTAAAAGTCCTAAATTTCATTAATTGATGCAGAAGCAATCCGCATCAATTAAATGGAGAGGATTCTTGATCTTTAGATGGAAAGTATCTTGACCAAGACGACAAGTTTATCACATGTTTACTTTATAATCATCAAGGATAAATGGAGAGGATTCTTGATCTTAGATGGTAACCTTCATATAATTGAACTACTTGTGTAGAATTTCTAGTCTTGGTCACCTATATATTATATATAAGTATTTATATTTTATAAAAAGTTCAAAAATCAACCCCAAAATGAACCTCCGATTAAAGTAAAACGATGATTCATTATTAGAAACATTTGTGTCGACGGATCGATACTTGGTTCTTACCAATACTATTCTACATATACGATAGGTACACTTGCCTATTTTTGTGTGTGCTTAGTCTTTGTAGAAATCACTTTTATAAATTTAAAACACGATCTTGTGCAACAGCTAAATATCCAATCCATTATATTTTACAAGCTACTCGTACACCGCATCATTATCTTTTGTGATTCGGAATTGTTATTGGACTTTTCTTTCTACTATGTTTAACTATGTTTTATGTTTTAATGAAATTTAGGACTTTTAATTATCGTCTTATTCTAACCCTCAAAGAAAATTAGTTAATAAGTATTTATATTTTAGGACCACTACAACGTGACATGTATAGAAAGCGATCGCAATGCCGGGTAAAAAAACTAGTTATATAATACAATTGAGAAGTTTGGCGTTGCAACGTCCCGATTGAGCCACTTTGTGGCACCCTATTGGTCCATTTTGGTTTGTTTTAGTTGCGGACCATATCAATTTTGTCTTTTGTTTTGTTTTGGTTTAGTTACGGTACCGTAACGAACGTGATGGGAACCAACCAAATTTGATTGACTCAACGCGTTTTGTTTTAGTTACAGTATCATAACAAACATGACGAAAACAAAACGGATTTCG
Organism: Bidens hawaiensis; assembly: GCF_021521415.1. Classification (NCBI taxonomy): domain Eukaryota; kingdom Viridiplantae; phylum Streptophyta; class Magnoliopsida; order Asterales; family Asteraceae; genus Bidens; species Bidens hawaiensis. Next base: position 30,643 of record NW_027498566.1, read on the forward strand.
ATTTTTTTGTTCCGGTACCGTGATGAACGTGACCGAAATCGACCGAATTTGCGTAGACTCACTGCCTCAATGCTCAGGATTGACAACGGTCGGGTTTTACCAACACTCAAGTTTTACCGGCTAACGCCACCCCGTTACAACTCAAATTTTATTATTTTTGTTTTTTTTAGTTCACGTTCAATAGCACACATAAACGAAACTAACCGAATTATCGTTGACTTACAATTCAACATTGCGACCGATAGAGTTTTAGTTTTATCATTGACAGGATTTTATTGACATGTCCCTGCGCAACACGTCGGGTAAAATACTAATTATTAAAAAAATAGAAAATGTGAAAGCTGGCCACCTTATTTGGCGCTTATTTGCACTTGAATTCTTTTGTTGCCTACCCATTTTTTAAAATCGAAGGTCTACTAGACTCTGGAGTAGATTGCCTAATCTATCTTCCCCCGTTTTACGAGAAACCCATCTAAAGATTGATCATTTTGTCATACTGTCTATATATGTGCTGATCTAAATTTTTCTATTTATCATTTGTAAATTTAATCTAAAGATGTTGAAAACATAGTTAGGAGATGATTGTTCATTGTTTATTTGTTTTGATTACAAAGTTTAATTGATCAGTTAGTCTATCATTTTAGTTATTCTCACAATTTCTTTTTATATATTGCTTCTTACTTTAATTTTTTTTTCACAATGTTTTTTACATTTTTTTCTCATAAATGTTATTTACACATGTTTAACATTTACTCCCTCCATCCCGTTTTAAATGTTATGAGACACAAAACACACAAATTAAGAAATGTTGTGATCATATTATTTTATGAGTTGTAAAATGATAATAATGTCATTTAAGTTATTATGGCATTTAAATTGGGACAACCAAAAATTAGAAATTGAAACATCTAGTATATGTAATAGTAAGGGCACAATTGGAAATTGAATTTATATGTTTAAAAAATGACATTTAAATTGGGACAACCAAAAATAGAAAATTGGACATTTAAAATGGGACGGAAGGAGTGTATATTTACTTCTCTTATCACATTTAAGGTTTGTTTGCCATATTAAATAACCGTTATTTACAACACATAGCCATGTTTGGGATTCCTTATTTACACTTTCTTTTGACTTATTTAAGGAGTTTTTGATAAGTTACAATATTCTAACTTATCAAAACTCATTTTTTCTTTTTTAAAAACTTAAAATAGTCACATTATCTAAACACTCTTTAAACTTACAAAAGTTAATAAGTTATAAGAAGGAAAAAAATAAGGAATCCCAAACACAAACATGGCATGCTTATTTTTAGGTGCCTAGCTAAAACCATGTGCCACTTCCCTTCCATTTTGGTGAGGTGGTCAGGTTTTCTTTTGGGATGATGTTTTAAGTTTTATTCCTAGCTTATATGTACATTATAAATATGGACAACAAGAGAGATTCAAACTTAAATAAGGTGGGTTATATGTGAGTAGTAAGCCTTCAAAGCCTCTAGATTGCACTTGGCCATTCATTAAAAAAAAGAAAGAAAAAAATTAGAACCATGTTATTTTTTTATTTTTTATCTTTTTTTTTGAATGTTTAAGCTTGCCTTTACCATCCCACCAAAGTGGAGATGGCTTAGAACCATGTTATTGATGTTATATTTCACCCTTTTCTTTATTTTCAGTAAAGAACTTTATCATAAGATCAACTATTCTATTCCATATATACAATATAGTTTATTATTCCATATATACAATATAGTTTATGATGAATAGAAATATGGAGGAAGTGGTTCTTCTACCATGTATCCTAAATGTTATCAATCTTGCTTATGTTCATTCACGCTCTTAGTTACTCTAATACATCATAAGAGACGATACTCTTCTCAACTACTCTAAAACTATTTAAAAAAAATACGAAGAAGATGAATGATTGATTAATGATCACTTATAAAGTTAAACGGCCACTATCCATTTCAGTTACTTATTACCGATTTACATCGTCCCACAACAGTACTCCAAGTCTCCAATAGAGGAGGTGGAGCTCTCATTAGTATGTAAAATATCTAACCAATATTTGTGAAGCTTTATGTTGTTGATGTTAGTCAAAGATGATGATGATGTCATGTTGATATTTAATTGAAAGTATTAGCAAGTAGCCATTCGCCACTCAATTCAAAGGTTAGTCATTACTAACACTTAAAACATTTATTACTTTTTTGACTTCTTTATTTTTTAGTCTTTTTGTTTTAGAGAACATGTTGATTATTAATATTATTATTAACGATTGTAAAATTTTGTGTACATCATGAGTTGTACATTATGTATTAGTTTTTTAATTTCTTATTTCTTATTATGTATCTTTAGTCTCTAAATCTTTTATTTTTTTACAAATTCGTCACAAAGTATGTTTCATTTTTAGTATCAAAAATTTTATACTTTCAATTTTTTCTAATACTTTTCAAATTTTACTAAAGTTTCATTAAACGTTTTAATCTAAATTTTGTAAATTTACACGCTGCAACACGCATGTGTTGTTTAACACTCTTACGTTCATCTTTCCCATTCAACTTTTCAGTCCTAAGAAGACTTAGTTATTATTTTTTGTGTTTTATATTTTGGTCTATTTTTCACGTGGTAACAAGCCATGACAAATGGTCGTGATTGGACGTTTTTAGGTCTACTTTTCGTTCGATTTAACAATCCTGCCACAAAGCACGAGTCCAACGCCCCCAGCCCATCAACACACGGGTTCGATAAATGTTTCAAGGTTACTTTTTTAATGGTTTTCGCCCACCGCAACAAGATAGGGCTTAATACTAGTTTACATCTAATTTACAAATGTTTCAGAAAATTGTAAGAATAAATATATTTTATATGTTTATTTATATAGTCATCATTATCATTTATATAATAATAGATCAAAATAATTAATTATACCTTATTATATATTAGCTTGGTAATTGTTGATGGGCCATATTACTCTCAATAGCTAATAAAGAGTTTCCCATTGGGTGTATATATAGAGATAATAAATTAACATCATAAAAAAATCTCACACACATAAGAAAATCATGTGTCTTCTCTCTCTTCTAAACCGGGTTCCTCTCAAGAACCCTAACCATCCTTAACTATACATCTTAAAGAGTTTCCTCTCATTTGAACTCGATCAAGATGACAAGCATGTCGACTACATCACACCCTGCTGCGGTTACTACTCTTCATACCGTAACAGGTTCATAGGTTTAATATTTATCATGTTTTATATTACTTACATGAAAAACTGATCAACATGTGGCATCAGAGTGATGTTGATTAATCAGTTTTTCATGTTTTCCCTAAATCTGGAATTGAATCAGAAAACATGGACTAAAACTTAATAAACCTTAATTTTTTCGGTTTCTTTTTCATGTTCTATTACGAAAACAATACATGAAACTGTTTAGAATCGCTAAACTTCATATTTAGTAAACTTTAATATTTTCGAAACCTGTTAATTTCATGTTTAAAGATTTTGATTCCAAGTTTTTTTATTTTAGTTGTTAAAATTTTCGATGATGTTCTTCGTGTTCATCATTATTATCGAAAATTATACATATGTTGGTTCAAAATCTAGATTAAAATTTGTTAATGATTATTTAGGGAAATATTTTTTCAAATCTTGGATAACTTAGAAGTTTTAATATTTTCTTAAAAGATTTGAATCCCCTTAAAATAGGAAACAAATATAATTGTTAATCATTAAAAATATTTGAACCAAATCTTATCATTATTAATTTAGTTAATAAAGATCATGGGTTAAGGGCTTAAACTAGTTTACGGGTTCACGGGCTATTTAAAAATCATGTATTATGGGCTTAAAATAGCTTATGTATTCTAAGAGTTTATGAGTTTCTAAAATAGTTTGGGGTCATAACCCATAAACCCGAAAACTCACTAATACCGGAATCAACATTTTCCATAAAACTCCATAAAATCATGTAAACACCCAAATACTGAAAAACCCACTAAAAGCCGGAAACTGGCAATTCTCGGGAGCCCAAAATTTCCGAGAACCAATTCCGCAAAATAAGGTACTACCGGAAACTTAAAAATCCTTACTCTAAACATTTTCCTCTATTAACTAATTAAATGTTTTGTAAACCTTAAATATTATAAAATTTTACAAAACATAAAGGCTTAACTTGAATGAACTTTTGATGTAACACTTATGCCCAAAGGTGATGAGTTACATTTACCCTATCATTCAAGTATAACTGAAAAGCTTTTGCTAGTTTTGCCTAACATGATACAAATGTCTCACTTCTGCCCAAAGGTGATTTGTTACATTTTTTTATTAAGCAAAACTAGCCCGTGCATAATTAAAATAATTGTCTCACTTTTGCCCAAAGGTGATGTGTTACAATTGTTTTGCACATATACTTAAATAAATTTTAATTTTGCCCAAAGGTGATTTATTTTTTGTTTAACTAGAACTATTAATTATAGTCTATTAGTTTGATGTTAATAATAGACATATCACATCTTCAATAAAATATAGTGATCCTCATATTAATGATCCTTCATTAATCTAATGATCATAAACTTTAATCTATATTATTTTAATATCCCATAATATTACTCACTATATTTTCTTCCATAAATAACGATCTCATCCAAATTATCCACTCTAATCTTAAAATACAATTGAATTTTGTCTCATAAAGAGTTTTAATAACATTTAGCTCTTCTCAATTTTAATTATTCATTAAGACATGATATGGCTATCCTACTACTCTTTCTAATAACAATCATTATATTAAAAACTAGAGCATAACAAATGGGATGCGTCAATGATAATGTCTCTTATAATAATGATAATCAATAATTTATTTAAATAAATGCCATCACTAGAGTTATTCTTGATTTAGTTTTTCCTAAGACTAATCAAAATAACTCATAAGATGCATGCATTCTTTCTTGAAAATTCTAACTATAAGGTAAAATGACATTACCGAATACATCATAATGTAAAATACCATGACCCATAAAATTAAGGGCTTACACATGGAAATAAATACATTTTTTTAGTACATTACATACTAAAATTTTCAGCGGTACAATTTGGTGCCTTACGAATCAACTATAACACTCAGAAGTACCAAAAGAAAATGAGTGTGTTAATCAGCAACATATGTACACGAAAAGAAATGTATGGTGCTAGAAACAAGACGTTATTCAACTCACTACAACTAAAACTTAAAAGGGGATAATTTTAAGGTTCATAGACAAAATACAAGTATTATTCCAGCTTTAGGTTTCGTAAGGAGAAGTCCCATTGCAAAAAATATGCCATTAGATTAGGCATAGACATTACAAGACTATCCATAATTCCAAAGGACAACTTGCTAAAATTCATAGTTGAATAATAATGATATATAAGTATGCTAATCCTAATATTCCCATTAACATATGATTTGTTGAGTCTAGTTCTATATGTTTACCCGAAATCAACAAATAACTAACATGAGTGTTAGTGACAAATTTAATTTTCAAGGTTATTAACCATGATAAACTGTCTTTTAATTACACTTTATGATACCTTAAATTTTCTGAAGATTAATCAGAATTTAGTATCAATACTTAAGTTACATTATGACAGTTATAAGGTTTGCATAGCCAACATAAAGTCACTCTTACCTTAAACTCTTATATTATTTGTTATCAATATCTGGATTGAAACATTTATAAAATAGAACTAGATGATAATGTATACTTTCACAACTTTTGTTATAATGCAAATAAAAATTTAACGAAAGACAAATGAGACCTATAATATTCATCTATTAAAACCAAATTTCATGAGAAATCATAACATGGTTGATGAGGGTGATTTTTCATATAATCTCATTCTTAGTGATTTTAAATCATGTGTTAAATGCCTTAAACATTACTTGGCTTAAGGAATAAGTATGGGTACACCATAAGTTATATTTCACTGACATTCGTGAAACTTATTCAAACTGAATATTCAGACATGATTCTTTTATCATTTAAAATGTTATTTACATGTATTTAATCAGTATTCTATGGTCCGCGGTCTTAAAGAGATCTGTTCATATATACTTAATACGATTTCTTCTAAATATGTACTTTAAGTTTATTATGACATCTGGATGTTAATGGAATCAAATCAAGTCTAACACATATATGTCAGATTCCCACATCATGTACATCATTGAAACTTCTCTTGTATATTTCCTAAAGATATTAAAGATCAGTGGGAGCCTTAAGTGTCTCAATCATAACTTACAAGATTTGCAAGAGGTGGGGAAGTGAAAACTTGATATTATCTCAAATACACCTCTTGTACAAAACACTGCTCCATCATAACACTATTCTATCAAAACTTACCTCTTTAGAATTTACTACTACTCTTACAAAAGTTTCATTGTTGCTTAAACGTGGGCAAATTCATATTTCTTACTAAATTAATCCTCACCAAGAGAAACTGCAACAACTTATATTATTAACTTGTTTCTCTGTTAGAATCTATTGTTCTTTAAATACTGACCCTAAGTATGCTAATTTCCTAAAGGTTTCTAAGGTCAGTGGGAGCAGTAAAAGTCTTTATAATGACTTGTTAGAAGTACAAGAGGCGGGGGAAGAGAGATATTAATTTTACTCCAATTACACCTCTTGTACACCATACTGCGCCAAATCTCACACACTTAGAATCCTGAAAATGATAGCAACCTGACTAAGAGCTAATCCATAAAACTGAGACTTTTAAAATTACCCACTAATCAACTTAGGAGGCCATCTAGGTTTTAAAACCTACTAAATTTGATGCTTATGTAACCTCCCTAACTAAAGTTGAATTGGATGTTGGAAAGTTTAATGATCATACCCCTTATAATTAAACCATTATCATCAATCATAAATGACTCCATAAGTCGCTAACGTTTTGAGATTTGGTTGAATCACCTAAAGGTGTTCATAACTAAACTAAATCCTAACACAAACGTTAAAACACTAAGAAGCATAATTGATTATTAAAGGTTAGATTCAAAAGGGAATAAATCATCAAAGAATCTTATAACCTATATTATAAAACATTTCTTTGAGGATCATCACTGTTCAAGTAGCTTATAATAGTTAAAGAGCTACGTTAGAAGAATATTAAAACAACTTTCCCTAATAACTGACTTACATATCTACATGCTCATAAAACAACCTAAATGTTATAAACTGAAGGTTAATGAACATTTAGTCTATAAGTCAATAAAATCTATATATGGGTTAATGCAAACATCAAAATTTGATGAAATATTTATACAATTATTTTCATCAAAAACCAAGTGGATTAATGTACCTACCTCAAGATGAGTGGAAGCAACTAAAAACAAACTTGTCCTTATATAGATGACATTCTTCTGACAAGTATATGTTACATAAGTCAAAGCATTGTTCACACACTTTGATATGAAATATCTCAAAGATATCCCTTACATAATAGATATCATAACATTCTGAGATAGACCCAAATGGACATTAGTTTTGTTCTATAAGTTTTATCTTAAATGGGTCCTTACACATGTAACAAACATTATTGCTCTATTTAGAGGATAATAGGATCATTGAGATTATTACCTTATGCTTCATTAAGTAGAAGCCTTATGTAGGTTCAAGTCTATACTCGTTCACATATTACTCAAAATTGTAACACACTAGATATGCCTAGATTAATGTGAAACATCTAAAAGAGTATTAAAATATCTTTAAAAGAAACGAAAGAATATAATTTAAAAGAAGAAGTGAGAATTCAAACCGGTATATTACTCTAAACTTTGTCATATACAGAGATAAGAAAATGTAATTTTCGGGAGATATTATTATGTCAGTAGATAAATTTATCTCATGGAGGAGTCATAATGAACTGATAACAACAACCTAAGTCATAACAACATAATATGTTGATTAATTACAACGTTGTTGTCAATAAATGTTGTTGAATATTTATTAGTGGACTCATAAGTTTTATTAAACTCCAAATACCTTATATATTGAAGACTAATTGTGATAACGTCAACTACCATGTTTTCTCAAACAGTAACAGTTTGATAGGTGTTGCACTAAATTTTGATATGAAATTAATTATTCGTTTATGAACGAATTGAGGAATATAAATTTTCATATCGAATACATTCATGATATGCTTAAGGATCCTATAACTAAAGGTCTATTACCCATAAGTATTATGAAAGCGCTTATAACCATGAGGGGTTTATTAATGACCATGTACTGCATATCGTACTATGAATGATTAACCATTAAATTTCCTAAGTTTGATGATAAAAGGGTTTCACAAATAACTAAGATATAACACGGTTTAAAAGTTATATGGGTTTGGTGAGACCCAAGACTCGCTTATTTTTTTACTATAAATTTGTTTGCTAATTATAAATAATATGTTATTGTTTTAAAAAATCATATATTAATTTTTAGTTTATCTATATTTTATAGGATTTTTCACATTAATAATTTGGTGAGATTAATTTCTAATTTAATGAGGTGTTATAACCCGTTTAAGAATAATCTTGGTTTGGTAAGATCCATACCTGTGAATTTGGGTCAAATGCATGAGAAGCCTCCATTTACAAATAATGTAATCTAGTGGCTTGAGATAATGTAGGGAGCAACTAGAGAGCTTTTAAAGCTTTTGAAATAAATTATGTCAGGTAATTACTTAGGTATGTAATAGGGTAAATGGGGCTATGTTATCAGATAGTTGGATCGAGTAAATGGATATATTACATATCCCATACCCGTCCCAAACCTGCGAAAAATTTCAAAGGTAATTCCAAACCTGCCCCATATCCTAATGGGACAAGTATTACAAGTCATATATGTCGGGCTACAGATTTTTCAATTTAATTAGGTTTTTTTATTGCCATCCCTAGTAAAGTGCCTAGTATAATGGAAACCAAAATTTTCTTTTAAGTAATTTTTATCCGGTTAATTTCATGGTGAATTTTTAAGGATATGTCAATTGTCTATCTCATTTGATGATTAAACTAGGTTATTAACTCATGTACGACACGGGTGGAAATATTGAAATTTTCGAACAAACACATGTCATTTGAAAGGACAACATAAGTTGTTATATGTTATTTCAGGACGACAACATACTTTAAGTTGTAAATAATATTGGTACAAAAACAAATGATTGTGAAATATAAATATAAACCCAAATAACATTCAAATTACAATATTTGAAAACATAATCAAAAGTTAAAAATGTAAATTTCATAAGCTACTAAAGGACTTCCTTATAAACCATAATTATTTTTTATTTGTAACTTTGTCTTCCTTGTTTAATATAAGAATTTTAACACCACTCTTCGCTCTTGATAAAGCTACATAGCGTTGTCTATGTGTAAATACCGGGTCTCTGAGATATATGTCAACTCTTGCTAGAGATTGACCTTGACTTTTGTTAATGGTCATTGCAAAACAGACTACAACTGAAAAAAACAACATTCTCTTCAGTTTAAACGAAAGTTTCTTATTTGAAGATGTTAGACCACAACGAATTATATGAGTGCAATAACCGGTATTAGTACCTAGAATAACTTTTACTTCAACAAAACGCCTACCCAAATTAACTACTCGCAATCTAGTTCCATTACACAAACCGTTCTTCTGATCCATATTCCTTAGTAACATTATTAGCACATCGACTTTTAGAACCAATCTATGAGTCAAAATAATTTTGGTCTTTTTGATTTTATTTTGCACAATGTTTTTATGGAAATTTTAGTTCAAATTAGAATATAAAAAAAATAATTGGTATGATCTTACTTAAAAACCAAAAAACTGATTTTTTATATGGACCACAACTAAATTTGTGAATTTTGTTGCGAAGTATAGAAACAAAATATATTGAGTAAACCAAATATAAGTAGAAAATAATGGAGAAATATCTTTGCGCCTCTAATTAACATTAATTGATTCGTATACACATCTTAATTATAACATATATTTTAATTGGTTTTAAGAAAATAAAATAATGTTGGATAACTGAAAATTATGTTTCGTATCATTTCAAATAAAGAAAATAGAAAAAAGAAATGTGCAAACATACATTTTGTAAATCCCTGATCCCGGTGCCCTACATTGCGACATTGGATTTTCTCATAAACGCAGTTCTAAATATCAGAGTTTAAAAAATTTCGCGGAATATTAAATAGTCAACCATTCGTTACAATCATCCATAATTTGTCTTTTAATACATAACGTAAAATATAGTAATAGAACATTATGACAAGTCTTCAGATGCCAGCCTCGTCCAATCCTGCCATGTGCCCCCCTCAAGCTAACTGTCTCAATATATTCACCTGGGTGCATACTAAAAGTCAGCTATGCTGAGTGAGTTCTAGTTAATACAAGTAGCATACAATACGTTCTTATATTACATACATGACTTTTTTTCTTTCTTTCATGCATACGTAAGTATATATATACTTTCATTCTTACTTTCCTTCTTTCGTACATCACATTTTATCTTTCTTTACATACATACATATATGTTTTAAATAGCCTTTCGCCTTATAACCTCACAGATATTTTAGGTTCTGCCACCCCTTAAAAAGCCTCTCGCCCTATAACCTCCCAGATATTATTAGGGTCTGCCACCCTCCTTCATAGATATAATTAGGGTCTGCCACCCTTTACAATCAATTCCTTCATATCATACTTTCATTTTCTTTTTATAATATATATACTTTCTTACATACACATTAATCTATAACATACATACATCATACATACAACATATATAAACAATCACATCTTTAAACTATCTTGTAAGGCCCCATTACCGGTAGCCCTACTTTGGTGTTGGATTTACTCATAAACACAGTTCTAAATATCAGAGTTAATTAAAACTTTACGCGGAATATAAAACTTCAACCATAACATTTTACATAACCTTCAAATCTTGTCTTATAAAACATTCATAGTCATTTAAAACAAAGCATAGTCTTTAAAACATCACAACATTTCTTCGAGATGCCAGTATCTTCGATTCCATGCCATGTGTCTTCAATCACGCGAGCTGCCTCAACCTGTAGGTTCCCAGCCGGATCTACACGGAAATATCTCGTATTACGTAGGTGCGGAATCCCTACGTAAGACGATACGAGTGTTAGACGTGATATACGTTAAACCCAAGTACAAAGACACGTTACAATACTCAATAGACACGTTGTATTGCAACTCCTTTAACACGTGATAGCCAAATCACAATTACACGTACTGAACCACTGTATTCAAAACAAGCCGTAGCCTAAACATATATACCCTTCGACAACTTCGCCTAACATGCTAGGCGAAGTAGTCAATAACTTCGCTTGTTCCACAAGTTCGCTTATAACAGGCGAACTTGTGGGACAACCTTTACAAACCAAAACCAAAAAAAACTAACGCGATTACAGACACTAGATACTGAACTACAGATATCATGTACCAACAGACTCCCCCTTGGCAGTAGCTTCATATCTCAATCTTCAATCACGTGTCTTGTAATCCCAAAACTCGAGTCACCCATCTTCAAGCATGAACTCCTTCTCTGACACAAACGGAAACTACTCTCTGATATTTCTTGCCTTCTTCTTTCCATGCCAGTATATAGAATATCTTTTTCTCGTTCAGCACCTGCAAGTCAGCTTGAGACAAATTCACCAAGTGCATTGGATCATACACTCTCAGCAACTCTTGTTCATCTTCATCCTCCATCACCGCTTCAGCTGTTTCACTATCAACATACCACCATTTCAGATTCTTTAAGACATCCTTGGGCATTTGTTTCATCGGCACTTCTTTTAAACACCGGATCAGCTTATACTTCATTGTCATCCAAGGTTTGCCATCAGCTCTCATACCTCTGTCTTCATCTTCAACGAGCTTTCCTTTCTGCGGTTTTAATAACTCGAACTTTTTATCTTTTATACTTTCTTTCCAAACGATCTTCCCAATAATCCTAGCCATATTATCATCACTCCTGTTTATCAACCCCAACTTGGCTAAGTCCTTCACCTCACACTCCGGCAAGGTATTCAACGATCTCAACAATCTCTTGAAATACTGAACTCCGTCAAAACGTTTAATCACAAACAGCCTCAACTGCTCATTATATAACCAGCATATAATCCCCTTCTTCGAGTCAGCATATCCTTTGATGTTGTAACTCTTCTTGAACATAGTAGGAACCGCCGGTTTCTTTGTCTTTACAAACCATTGAGCGTAGCCTTCTTTCCATCTTGGCTGCTCTTCCCATTCAGTCTCATCGCTTCCCATATCTTGACCCATATCTGACTTATCAACTTCGGGAATTTCATGCTCAACGTTTTCTTCCACAATCTCTCCCTCTTCAATCTCACTATCAATTACAATATCAGCCCCTATCTTTTCAATCTCTTCAATCGGTAACACATCGTCGTCACCTGCAATATCAACATCCAAACTTTCCTCATCATCTACTACCACCACGTCATCACCGCCCGATTCACCAGTTGCACCAGTAGACTCCCCCTGAGATGTGGAAGTCCCAAGAGCTTGTTCAGTTCTTGGCAACTCACCACCTGCACCTTTCGATGCATTGGGATCATCGTCTCGATCATTCCTCTTCTTCGTCCTCAACTCGTCGCCTTTGCAGCTCGTCTCTCCCTGAGATGCCAAGAACTGTTTCAAGGCATCAAAAAGTTTACCGTGCTCAATCAGGAGGGACGACTGAATCTGATTCTCTGTAACAAGGCGCTGAATAGCGTGAGTCTGGATCAGATTTATTCTCGACTGTTCCGCCACGACGACCCTTTCAAGAGCTGCTATTCTGTCCGAGTCAGATAAGGTTGCATCAAAATCAAAACTCATATGAGAGGTGTCTTGAGCATACGGTGAAGGGATCCCCAAAGTAGCTGGGACATCAGAAACAGGTTGAAACGTAACCGTAGGTGGTATTGTAACAGATAACCCTGTGGTGGCAACCAGCGTCGACTCTATGAATCTTGCAACAACCTCCGATGGAGTAAGTGTAGGGGGTGGCAAGGAAACAATTTCTGGGGGCGTAAGCTGAAATGTGGTCGGTGGAATGCCAAAAGAAGATGATGTTGTCAACACGGGGGCACCTGAGGTGATTGGTCCTGTCACAGACACCGATGCAGGGACCATGGTTATTCCAGATAGAGCAGGTGGTGAGAAACGAACCACCCTCGAGCTTTCACCAGCTCCCGAACCTTCACCAATTCTAACCCTCTTAGATCGACGAATCAAACGACCCAACTCCTCCTCAAAATCGGACTCACTGTCATCTGTATCTTTCTTTCTTTTCCCATGAATCCTTTCTTGAGCGACCAGTATTTGTCTTGCTTCAGCAACATCATCAGCTGAGGAGTCAGAGTCGGTTCTTTCAGAATCAGCTACCGACGGCACATCAGCACTAGAAACTTGCGCAACTGAGACCTGAACTTCTTCCTCAGGATCAACTCGTTCCATGTTAAAAAATCCTTGGCCGCCAAAAGCAGCTTCAAGGTCTACGTGTTCCTCCGGTCCCACAACAGGAGCAGCAGGCAAAGCTTGCTGTACCACAGGTGGTGGTTGAGGTGCTTCAGCCTGTTGTGGTGCCGGATCCCGAAACTCGTCCCCACGAGGAGCAACATATGTTGGGTTGATCAAATAACCAAATAGCGGAGTATGTCGTGGACGTAGCTCTGGTTTACTTCGAGCACTCGATGCTCTGCATTGTGCAAATATTCTCTTGCTGACACTATCTACATAACGAATCGGTCGGCGCTGAGGTAGCGTAGGAGCTACGTGATTCAAGATCATTTGTAAAAATCTTGGATACATCAAGAATCTTTCGCGAGCTACTGCACGTCTCTGACGGTCTATTTCATAGAACACCATCTGACTGAAGCTGTAACGCTTGTTGTAAGTCAGTGCGGTCATTGCCGACTGCATCGTCGCACCCATCCCGTCCGTACCAGCTTTCTACCCGACATGCACACGATCATCACGTGCATGAGAAAGCGCCATTGATCCAACAAAAATCCTTTACGTCTCTGAGTGTCACCCAATGGACCAGAATAGCCCATTCTTAAAAATGCACCGTCTCTGAATGGAGCAATAAAGTCTGTAGGGTCATCTCTCGTTTCGTTCCCAAACTGCAAAGCGACCCTTATCTGTTCCGATGAGAACTGCACCACCTGATTGTTAACGGTGGCGCGCATTACCGGGGGCTCGACTCTGCAATCGTATTCAACCGTCTGCCAGAAGTCTTCTATGTTCGGCAGAGAGATGGGCAGAGTTGTAGAAATTGCATGGAAGATACGCGAGCGGATCAGAAAAGTGACGATATTGCGATAATCATCAACACCGCTAGCATTCGGGTCCAGTGTTATATACATATTGTGCCCGGAAAGAATTGACGGTTGTTATCACCACCTTCGTCACCACCGGCACCACCGGCTCCTGCTACAGCTGCCATATCTGCACCACAAACGGTCTAAGTTAGAGAATCGTCAAAGCAGATCGTAACTTCGCTTATTACCATGAGCGAAGTTAAGATTAACATTAGTGTGCAAGCGAAGTTAGACATAGGGCGAAGTTGAGCACAACTTCGCCTATACAATAACTTCGCCTGACAACAGATTAACTTTTAAATAATATTTAAAGCATCAGGCGAAGTTAAGGATAACTTCGCCTAATCATAACTTCGCCCCTTGAACAACTTCGCCCCTGATTAATTAAAATTTAAAGTAACAGGCGAAGTTAAGCCTTAGGCGAAGTTAAGGATAACTTCGCCTAACCATAACTTCGCCTGAACTGAAACGACGATTGTCCAGTAGACCAAACGAGGGTTTGCATGTTAAAGTATATGATTGTGGACACTAAAAAACATGTTACTAAAGAGATCTAGACGATCAAGTTGGTTACGAACACGTTAAAAACGAGTTTGAAAAGTGGGTGTTTAAAGGTTAGCATGAACGAGGTCTCGAATCAGACCGAAACGGCATCTTATTAACGTGATTAACATTGATTATACATTATCCCGACCCTACACACCTTTAATACGGGTTGAAATTGAGGAATAATAACAAGGTTTGATTCGATTGACAAGTTCGCCGAGGGTTGTTATGATAAGTTCGCCTGGGTTTAGTAAAATTGTGTAAACAGTTGACCAAGTTGACCCTTATATAGGGCAGAACATTACACAGGCGAAGTTAGGGTTAACTTCGCGTACCCCTTAACTTCGCCTAGTAACAAGTTCGCCCTTTCACAACTTCGCTTATTCTTAAACTTGCAAAACAGACCCTTATAAGTTTGAACATTATTCAATTTTCCTTTAAAACCTTCCTTTAAAGAGTTACATGTTACGATCAAAGACCAAGTAACCAGGTATTAAACCATAAAACAAAATATGTAATGAAAATGTTAGAAATAAAGTACACGGGATCAAATTTCAGTCTTGATAGGGACTAGCATGTTCTAGAAAAGATCCGAACAGGAATCATACTACTTAAGTGACTGTCACATAGATCCATGTTCAGCGGTATTATGACATGAAGAAACAGGTTGTAAGCAGGTATACGACTTAGTATGGTTTTCATCGCATCTGTGATATGGATTAGGTTCAATTAAGCTCAAAATTTAAACGTACAACACATCAGAAAAGTGATGTCTCCTATCTATTCTCAAAGCGTATTTGGCTTTCCCCAAGTCACCCCGAGTTGACCTCGACCCGTAGTGTCTGATTAAACAATAAGTACATCTGATCTTTAGAGTGTTCATCCGGTTCTCTTTCTTGCCTCTTGAATGATAAGTATAATATAATAATATAATAAGCTTCAGAAGGCTTAAACTCATTTTTTTTTTTTTGATAAAATTTTACATAGCTTCAAACAGTAGACTACTGCAAGTCCCGAATCTGGATCACTGCAGTTTCTTGACACGCCATCTTCTCGGGAATCAGAACACTCACGGGCTCGTGTATGACTGGGTAATCACTTTTCTGCCTATCATTCGGAAAGATATATATGGAGACATACACAACTCTTAATGAGTTGTCCCTTTAAATCGAGAGGATTTAGTTAGTATCACTTCTACTTTTACGCACCATAAAGAGCTACCATAACATACACTGACTGTTCTAGAGTCTTTTAGGCCTAATAACTTCACTAGTTAAGCACACAGAAATAGTTTGAGTATCACTTTCCAAGGTTGGATCAATTTTCTTAGAAACATTGTATAGAAACTTCTTACGAAGATGTAGACTTGAAAAATTATATCATCTCCCAAAAAAAAAATTCAAATTCTATCGCCCCGATCAAGTCAAAGTCATCAGGTAAACGGCTATCCAGAAGATCCAATGGATCAGCTGGACCGACCACATACGAATATGCATCCTTTTAACTAAGTATGAACGACTACTTTTCAGCGAAAGAATAAATACACTTCATAAACCGCCCCAGTCGCTTTCAGTCATCTGGTTAATGGCTACCCTCATAATCTACTGGTAGAAGTGAGGACCAAACACATCCGAAGATATGTCCTTCAAACTGAAGCAATCGACATAATTCTAAGCGATAGTGACGTTTTTTTTTTAAGTAAAAACTAAAAATACGGTTACTCGGGATTGATCATCCCATTAAACTCAACAAGGTTTTGAAAACGAGTTCTGTCAAACGCTTTAGTAAAAAGATCAGCGAAATTATCTAACGAATCAACCTTTTCGAGCACTATTAATTTATTCTAAGCACAATCCCGTATAAAATGATGACGAATGTCAATGTGTTTAGTTTTGTTGTGCTTTACGGGATTGTTAGTTACTGAGATCGCTGCAGTGTTATCAATGCAAATAGGAGTTTGAGTGAAATTCAGACCGTAATCGCTCAATTTCTATTGTATCCAAAGAACCTGGGAGCAGCAGTTTGATGCTGCCATGTACTCTGCTTCACAGGTAGAAATGGCTACAGAGGTCTGCTTCTTGCACTGCCACGAAACCAATCTTCCTCCCAGAAACTGACATCCACCGGTCGTCGACTTCCTGTTCTGATTGCAACCTCCATAGTCAGAATCTGTATAAGCGACCAAATCCAAGTCTCCCCCTTTCGTGTACCACAATCCCAGCTTAGGCTTGCCTTTGAGATACCGCAGTATTCTCTTCACTCCCTTCATGTGAGATTCCTTTGGGCTTGCCTGAAATCGAGCACAGAGACAAACTGCAAACATAATGTCAGGTCTAGATGCAGTTAAATACATTAAAGAACCTATGATTGCTCGATATTGGGTGGGGTCCACATCTGCGTCACTGTCTGAATCAGCACCCAGTTTGTGGTTGACGCAAACCAGAGTATCAAATGGAGTGATGTCCTCCATCTTGAAGCGTTTGAGAACGTCTTGGACATATTTAGTTTGATGGATGAACATCCCCTCCTTCTTCTGATCAACCTGCAATCCTAAAAAGAAAGTTAATTCACCCATTGCACTCATTTCAAACCTCCTTTTCATGACTTCCTCAAATTCCTGACACATGGCGACTTTTGAAGCAGCAAAGATGATGTCGTCCACGTAGATTTGAACTAGGAGAAAGTCTCCCCCCTTTTTCTTGACAAACAGCGTACTGTCGATCTTTCCTCTTTCGAACCCATTCTCAAGTAAGTAATCAGACAAGGTTGCGTACCAGGCACGAGGGGCCTGATGTAGTCCATATAGCGCTTTACTTAACTTGTACACGTGATCAGGAAAGTCTGGGTCAGGAAAACCTGGAGGCTGCTCAACGTACACAACCTCATCGACTTTACCGTTAAGAAACACACTTTTCACATCTAACTGGAACACCTTCAACTCATTGTGTGCAGCAAATGCCAAAAACAAACGAATCACTTCCAATCTTGCCACAGGAGCAAACACTTCATTGTAGTCGATCCCTTCTTGCTGATTAAACCCTTTTACGACCAGCCTCGCCTTGTTCCTGATGATTATTCCTTTCTCATCTCTCTTACATTTGAAAACCCATTTGGTGCCAATCGCATGCACATTCTTCGGTTTTGCAACCAATTTCCATACCTCCATCTTCTCGAACTGGGCTAACTCTTCTTGCATGGCTTCGACCCACGAGCTGTCTTTTAGAGCCATTTGATAGTTCTTTGGTTCAATCTGGCTGATGAAGCAGGTGTACAAGTACTCGTTAATGATACCTGTTTCTTTAATGCTTGCGTAAACACATGTGTGCTCATTCAAGCTTCGTCTTGTTTGTACACCGTCAGATAGATCACCTATCACGTTCTCTAAAGGGTGATTTTTGTGAACTCCAGTAGTCGGAACCGAACTGACTTGCAGATTGTCTTCCAGGTTCGAAGAGAGTTCATCAATGGGTGATTGTTGTTGAGAGTGAAAAGGGTTGTAAAATTCTTCTTCAGTAGAGGCGGCAGGTGCATTAACGGCACTTGACGTGGAAGGTTGACTTTCATCGTGTCGTGGACTTTGCACAATGTTTTCCTCCTCGTCATACATGATCTGTGAAGCAATTTTCTCATCAACTTCTGCAAAATCCAAGTAAGGCATATTAAAGGATTTGAACAGTTTATCATAGTTAAAAGCTTCAGCAGGTCCCGTGCTGGGCATTGGTGGTTTGTAACTCGTGATGTCGGTGTTACATACCACTTCAACCTTGCTGTTCGATAAATTAAAGACTCTTCTGTTGGGTGTCCCAACAACATATCCGACTAAAATACCTTCGTCGGCTTTCTCACCAAATTTAGAGTTTGTCTTTAATATCGTACATGGGGACCCGAATGGTTCGAGACCATTCAAGTTTGGCTTTCGACCATGCATAAGTTCATAACAAGTTTTATTTAGCCTTTTAACAGTTAAAACACGATTAAGGATATAACAGGCTGTGGCAACTGCTTCAGCCCAGAACACCATGGGAAGTTTAGCATCAGCCAGCATGGTTCTGGCTCCTTCAATTAGCGTCCCGTTCTTCCTCTCAGCCACCCCATTTTGTTGCGGAGTATACGGGGTGCTGTACTGGTGGTCTATCCCTTTCTTGGTAGTTTTTGAACTCTGTCTCATTATCACTCCTGATATACTTAACCTTTCTCCCCACAATATTCTCAATCTTAGTAATCAAGTTAATTACCAACTGTACCGTCTCATCTTTGTCTTCAGAAAATATACCCAAGAATATCGAGAGTAATCATCAGTTATTACCAAGCAGTACGATGTTCCCCCTAGACTCTTTACATTCACGGGACCGAAGAGATCCATGTGAAGTAGGTCTAGGGTACTGACAATTGAATTAACCTTCTTGGTGTGATGAGGTTTCTTGTGTTGCTTTCCCTTCTTGCACGATAAGCATTGGTCTTCAAAGTTGAATTTCTTCAAGGGAACACCAAGCACCAGCCCATTCTTGACAATGTAGTTCATTTTTCGAAGATGTATATACCCCATTCTTCGATGCCATAATTCGGACTCCGATTCGGTTGCCTTTGACAGAAGACATGATTCTTCTGTTGCCATCTCAATTGACCTCATATCCATGACGTATGTGTTCTTTTCTCTTGGAGCTTTCATCACCACCCATGCCTCTGGTATCTTGAAACCAGGATATAGAACAATTGCTTCATTTTTGGTAAAGTGCATTGTGTACTCTTTGTCACAAATCTGAGATACGCTCAACAAATTATGCTTCAACTCTTCTACAAAATTCACCTTCTCCAATTTCATTTTTCCATTTGTTACGGTTCCAATACCGGTGATTCTACCTCCGCTCTCTCCAGCGAAACTAACTCTTCCTCCTTAAACAGGTTTCCATTCATGTAACAAATTCTTGTTACCAGTCATGTGCCGGGAAAAGCCACTATCCACAACCCACCGATTGTTTACAGTCCTGTTCAACTGTTCCTACACGATTAAAGCAAAGGATTAAAATCTGGGGACCCAAGACCTATTGGTCTTGGGTCGATTAAATCTGTTAAACGGCATCCCGTACTTTGGCTGTTCAGAGTCAGTTTGAGAATAATTTCTGTAAGTTCTATAAGGATACCTTCTTGAGAATTGACTATGAGGCCATCCAAACCTTAGTGAATTAACTGAATTATAATTGTTGGTTCGGTTGTTTACTGGGAAAAACTGAGATCGATTTCTTTGAAATCTTGGATTAGTCCAATGTCTGAATTTTGGAGAGTTAGCAATCTTACCATTATAGTAATTACTATTAGTTTTATTCTCAGATTTTGGAGGCCTCATACCTCTGAATCTCTGATTTAGAGGGCAATTAGCAATTATGTGTCCGATTTGATTGCATCTGAAACAACTCCTGTGTTCAACTTTCGTCTCCACAGTTGTTTCAGATGTTGAGGTTGCATTACTATTCGTTTGTCTAACATATGGTGGGACAAACGGGTTTAGGGGAGAAATCTTTTCAGTTGGCTTATATTCCTCCCCACGTTTAAGTAATACTACCTCTTCTTTTATCTCACTAGATTCGGATGTCTTGTCTGAATTTGATGAGACAGAACTAGGAACAGAAATCTTAACATTCGAAACAGGCTTACTTGTTTCGCTTTGACTAACTTCAGGTTCTTTAATCAAAACTTTGACAGGAACTGTCTGACTATCTCATCATCAACAGATTTCTGATTACTAGGATTATACGTATAGTTATGATTATATGGTGGTAGAACTTCAGAATAGCCAATTCCCCCTTTTTTAGCTGGGGAACGTTGAACACTTACGATGTGATCAAGCATTGCTGAAGAGTTTCTAAATTGTGCAATTTTTCTGTTTAATTCCACCACTTTTACCTGGTAATCAGCTATCTGTTTATTCTTGTCAGCAATTAGTTTGGTTTTTTCTTCTAACACTTCATAACTAAGATCAATTACTTGTATTTTTCAGCTAGACTTGCTTTAAGACTTTTGATATCTTTTTCACTAGCTTTTATTTTTACCGAGTAACTGTTTTCTCTAGTTTTAGTGTAATGATGATCTTCTTTTAACGTTTTAAATTGAGCGTCCAGACTAACAAACTGATCAGTTATTGTTTTCAATTGTTCAGACAGATTTTCGCATTGCATACAAGGGAGTTCAGAACTTACCTCAGAAAGCTGATCGTTCACTTCTGCCATGTAAGCTTGATTTTCCCCCTTCTCCCTCTCGCTTCCTCCAGTTTCGATGTTTACTAAATTTGCCTGTTCGAAGACTTCCTCAACCTGTAGATTCCAGTTATACCCACTATTGTGTCTAGATACCATAGCCTTATTCTCACTATCTCCCCCATTCTGTTGTGCAGGCCTGGTCTGGCTGCGTTCGACTCTCTCATTTGTACATTCCTTGGCAAAGTGACCATTTTGTTGACAGTTATAGCATCGAACCTTTGACTTGTCAAACCTTGGTCTTTCACCAACGAACTTTCTACCCGTTTTCTTCATGAACCTTTTAACTCTTCTTACTATCATCGCCATCTGCCACTGCAGATCCATCTTTTCCAGATCATCAGCATCAATCTGATCATAGTCTTCATCCAAAGTTGCGGGATCGACTATTTTACCTTTGATGTAATTTTCATAAGATGCAATGAAAGATGCATAGAGGGCAAACTGCTATTCAGCTGATTTAACACTCATGGGCATCTATGAGTATTTGTTGGTTTGAGCATTTGATGAAAAGTTACCAGTTGTGGCTTGAGCTTTTGAAGAATTACTTCCTCCAGCTACAAAACATACATCACCATCCATGTTGAGAGTCACATGACCATCATGAGTTGAGTTTGAGCTTGAGTCTCCCTTTGAGTAGTAAGAAGATGATTCTGATCTTGAGCTTGAACTTGAACTAACTTTTGCACCGTACATACCCGGATCCTGAACCTGATCAGTTGTCTCTTTCCGAACCATGTTAAGTTCAAAAGTTCGTAATTTATTGACTGTTGTTTCCAAATCAAAATCGGTAAACTCTTTATCTTCTCTCATCAAAACCGTGTACATTTCCCATTTCGGTGGAAGAGCATCAAGGAGTTTCTCTACTATCTCCTCTTCTTTGTATACAATGGAGTAATTGCTGAGTTCGGTCATCAGGTGATAATATCTTGTGATGATATCATCAAGTGATTCATTTTTCAAATATTTGAACACAGAGAATTGGGTTTTTAGTAGCTTAATCTTGGATGCACGTATCCCCACATTACCTTCATATCGGTTTTCTAGAGCTTCCCAAAGCTCTCTAGCAGTTTTGTATTTCTTGAAGGTGTGTAGAATTTCTTGTGGAAGAGCCATGGTGATTGCTGCATGAGCTTT
The DNA here is from genome assembly GCF_021521415.1 of Bidens hawaiensis. NCBI lineage: Eukaryota > Viridiplantae > Streptophyta > Magnoliopsida > Asterales > Asteraceae > Bidens > Bidens hawaiensis. Next base: position 52,963 of record NW_027498566.1, read on the forward strand.
ACTCTCTGCCTCATACATCTTCTTTTCTTCCTCTTCCATCTTATTGTACTTCTTAATCTGATCACGACCCTCAAACAAGGCCGTTGGTGGAATGTATCCATCTTGAATGCACACCCACATCTTAGCATCTTGATATTTAACATACTGCTCAAACCGATCTTTCCAAGCCACGAAATCGGTACCCTTTAGCATTTTTGGGGCCTTAGTTGCTGAACCGGCCTCAACTTCCATTTTCACCAGTTCCGTAATATTTATAGAAGTCATCTTTGAAAGAAATACGACTCGAAAACGCAAAGAAACCCAAAAATAATATTATATTATTCTGAACAGTACCCAGTAGGCGAAGTTATGCTTAACTTCGCTTAAGCTTAACTTCGCTTATACTCAACTTCGCTACAACCTTAACTTCGCTTACTTCTTTACTTCGCCTGATGTTAACTTCGCTTAATGACAACTTCGCTTAATTTAAGCGAACTTGTGAGACAGGCGAAGTTAAAGATAACTTCGCTTAAACTTATATCTTCGCCTAAACCCTACAAACAGTGGCGGCAACTTCGCCTGATGAACACAAGGTTTTTGCAGGTTTGATTTTGACGTATTGCGAGGTATGCGAAGGTGTAATGGGTTATTCTTGATGGTGGGAGATGGGTAGGACACAAAAACTCGATATTTCAACGTAAACTCATCCCGCGAATAGTCGAACGGAACGATTTCTACACTCGTGTGTTAATCCCGAACCACACAATCACGAGCAAATGCTCTGATACCAATTGTAGGTTCCCAGCCGGATCTACACGGAAATATCTCGTATTACGTAGGTGCGGAATCCCTACGTAAGACGATACGAGTGTTAGACGTGATATACGTTAAACCCAAGTACAAAGAGACGTTACAATACTCAATAGACACGTTGTATTGCAACTCCTTTAACACGTGATAGCCAAATCACAATTACACGTACTGAACCACTGTATTCAAAACAAGCCGTAGCCTAAACATATATACCCTTCGACAACTTCGCCTAACATGCTAGGCGAAGTTGTCAATAACTTCGCTTGTTCCACAAGTTCGCTTATAACAGGCGAACTTGTGGGACAACCTTTACAAACCAAAACCAAAACCAAAACAAACTAACGCGATTACAGACACTAGATACTGAACTACTGACATCATGTACCAACACAACCTATTTGTCTGCGTGCATACTAAAAGTCAGCTACGTTGAGTGAGTTCTAGTTAATCACATAACTTACTTTACATACACATATACATGTCCGAAGGTACGCATTACATACTTAACCTGTCCATCAATCTTTCATACACATACATAACTAACATTACGTTATAAAAAGCATTCGCCCTACATACCTCGGATATTATTAGGGTCCGGTACCCTCCATCCTCGGATATTACTAGGGTCCGGTCACCCTTCATCCTCGGATATTATTAGGTTCTGGTATCCTCCATCCTCGGATATTATTAGGGTCCGGTCACCCTCCATCCTCGGATATTATTAGGGTCTGGTACCCTTTCTTCCATACCTCCATAACATACTTTCTATATACAAAATCATAAGTTTCACACAAACATACATCATTCATTCGTAATCTTACAACATACATATAACATCAACCGTTACATGGCAGTACATGCAATATCCGAAGATCGTTCATGTACCGACAAGAAAGCATTCATACCTTTCACATAATACATATATGGCATACACTTATCACTTAGGATAAGTGTATTAACTAATCACATCGAGTATGCACACAGCCCCGAAAACATAACAAAGAATGGGGCTAGAAACTCACCTGAAGTCGGTTACGCTCACCGTTAATAGTTATTCCTTTCTTTAGTTGTGCACGACTAACTGTATAACAATTACGCGTATTAATTACTATTACTATCCATATCGTATTTCTAGTCCAATTATAACCCTCAACGGGCGGGGGTCCGGGGGCAGCGCCCCTGGAAGCGGGGTCTAGGGGTTGCAGCCCCTAGCAGGGTCCAAGGAGCAGAGCCCCTGGCTAGGGTCGAGCTGCCAGGTCAGCTTGGAAAAATTTTATTTCCATTAACTGTCGTAACACATTTTCCATTAAGATTTTGAATTATTAAATGTGCTAACTTAAAAATTTCAAGGGCTTCTTTGTAATTAAATCATTCTTCTTTAAGTCCAGGGACCATTCTGCAATTCTGTTAAACTTCTAGTTTGTCATGACGAACTGGTTCTTGTAACGAATTAAACCCTCTAACGAACTGGACCCTTAACAAATCAGTCCATAGAGAACCAGTCTATGTAACGAATTGGACCTTCCAATTCGTTATCTTTTAACTATAGTGAATCAAGGGTAATTCGCTATCTTTTCCTCTAACGAACTGAAGCTAGTTCGTTATATTCCTTTAGTCAAATCAGCTAGCGAATTACTTCTAATTCGTTAGTTACTCCTTAGCGAACTAGGGTTAGGTCAGGGAATGTCAGAACATTCCCTGACATTCATACCTCGTATTAACTTTTCCAGCGCCGCCGCCAGAAAACCGCGGATTCACCGGAAAAACGAGTTTTAACTCGTTTTTCACCGTTTTTCGTCCCGTTCGATCCAGATCTGAGCTAGGGTGACCCCTAAGCTCATCATAGATTCGGTTTATACCCGATTCCACCCGGATCTCGTGACTTAAACGGTTTAATGGTGTCGGCTCGTCGTTTCGCAACTAGATCTGACGGGTTTAACATCATACAATATCATACTATCATTACCTTGGATCGGGATCGGCTTCCTTGGTGATTTCGGCTTAGAGAGAGAGAGAGAGAGCAAGATGAGAGAGAGCTAAGTGTGTGTTTTGGTGGTGTATGGAATATGTGTGAAATGAATGATTAATGGGTGATTAAAGGTTTATATATTTAGGGATCATGGGCTCAAGCCCATGGACTCTCCTTCTTTCTTTCATAACCCAAGCCCATAACCCATACCCATTTACCCAACACTAGTCCAACTCATATTTTATTTATCTAAACCGATAATGACCCACTATAAAATAGACGAAATTTATTTTATTATTATAACCGAAAGTAGGATGTTACATATCTCCTAACAATACATGCAATATCTGAAGTCGTTCATGTACCGTCAAGCATTCAATCGTAACCTTCACATATATCATAATAGGCATACACTTACCACATAAGGTAAGTGTATTAACTAATCACATCGAGTATGCACACAGCCTCGAAAACATAACAATGAATGGGGCTAGAAACTCACATAGATTCTGTTACGCTCGCAGTTAATCGTTATTCCCTTCTTTAACTGAGCCCGGCTAACTGTTATATATATATATATATATATTTGTTAATTAACCGCATAATTAACTAAGTCGGTATTTTAGTTAACTGACAAATTGTCCGAGTTGGGTTCGTTTGCTTAATTTATACAGATTTGCTAACTAGTTAGTTCAGGCCCACTGTTCATTCCGGCTTCTGGGCCTAGTTGGGCCAGGCCCACATACCACAATTGGTCACTCACTGGCCGATAACTCAAAGGCAGAGAATTCAGTCGAGAACTAAAGGTGAACCGAGAACTCTTATTTGACCGAAAACTCGAGTTACCGAGAACACGTGTTGACCGAGAACCCGTGTTGACCGAAAACTCCAGTTTGACCGAAAATTCATGGTTCGACCGAAAACTCATGGTTTTCGAGAACTCTTGGTGACCGAGATCTCAAGTTGGCCGAGAACTCAGGTCTGGTGTTGTTGGTTCACTATCTTATTTTCTTTTATAGGATGAGGCAACTGTTTAACAGCCCCTATCATAATTTTAACCATCATTTCTACTCTCCTTAACCGTTTAACATCCAATATCATCCCACTATCAAGATTTAACCCGTTTCTAGCATAAATCTTGAACCTTTATTACCTTCAAACCCATTTTAGGTATAAAGCTTAAATCTTTATCGATTTTAAACCCATTTTAGCTAGATTCTTAGCTAATGAATATATGTCCACTTTTGTCATCAAGTTTGCAACTTTATAATTTGTCTAGACCCGATCTACTCTAGGTTTCAGTTTCATGATTATTCGTTCATAAAACGCAACCTTTAAGATCAAGAACATACCTTTATGTGCTTGTTAGGTCACGGTTAGCTTGGTTATGAACTTGGATCATGTAACTTGCCTGAATATCGAAGATTAATCAAGAATCCTTGCTCGTTTGATCTTGGATCTCGTTTTCTCTCTTGCGGCCGTAAGTGTGAGGGTATGTGTGTGTGCTATGGTGTGTAGAGAATAAGATGGATAAAATGGATGGAATGGAAAGGATTAGGGTTTAAAGGGGTATTTATACTTCCTTAAGCCCATGGACCTAAGGTCCATATTTCCTTTTTAGTTCATGATTAATTCCATCTAATTAGCCTACTACCTTTCCATCTTTAATATTTAATTATTTCTTTACCAACTCAAGTAAACTTGTCTATCATCATAAATAATATTTTAATTATCATTAGTGAAATTTTGGGATGTTACACATTTAATGTTATTAAAAATTTGTTTATCAAAAAGGTAAAATGTAGTTCATAATAAATATATTTCAAATCGTTTAGAATAGACAGTTACAAATGTCTAATTTTTAGTTAATAACATATTAATTTTTATATACTACATTTTAGTTAATAAAAAAATTATATTTTAATATAATATAGTGTATTAACGCGTTTAAAATAAAATGTTACCGTTCAAAATTCTAGTAAGTAGTTCTCTTGGCGTTGAAGCTGCACGTTTACAATAAAAAATTTATTCTTAAAAAACATTTAAAGGGTAACTATAAAATATTAAAAGGACTAACCATTTGAATTACTCCTCTTATTGGAAGACGTTGATTGACCAAAAATTACGTTCTTTTTTACTTTTGAAGACATCTATAATAGAATTCAATATGGTTAACATATGAAAAAGATGAATAACATAAATACAAAAAAATAATTTTTATTGAGCATGATGTTTCAATTTTGCTGACTTAATGAAGGATTTTAATACACAAAACAAAAAAAGTTAGAAAACCGAGAAACCAAATACTATTAACGTTAGTAACAATTGTAGGTTATAATATTTGGTGTTCTTAAAAATATTAAAGACATGAAAATTAGAAATATTACAAAGGAAACAACAATAACACAACTTACTCTACTGGATTAGAAGACTATCAGCTAACTTGAATCGATATAGATTATCAGAAATTCATTTATTTAAAAGTATCTAACCCACCAATATATTTTTAGAATAGCAGCCCATGTTACACATGGGTTGAAAACATATAAACAACCATATAAATATAAACAACCATAAAATTTCATAACTAACATATTAAACAAACACAAATATTTAACATAAGTTTGTAAGCAAAATATTAAACATTTAGAGTGTGTACATAAAAAGTTAATACTTACACAAAATTACAATACACCTAAATTAAAAAACCAAACGAAGACATGAACTTGTTATAATCATATTATCCCACCATCAACTTCTTCGACATTTAACAAAAAAAAAGGTTATTTTGCTTCAAAAGTTAAAAAAACAAAATAAACCATAACAGCCTTATTAAATATACAACTAAAGTTTTAAGGTATTATGAGTTTCATTTCAACATTAATAAAATAAATAAAGGTATATTTTATTATAAATTATTTTGTAATTAAACTTTTGTTTTATTTCGATTCAAAGACCTTTTAGTTAAATGTGTTAAATTAAATCAAAGCAATAAAGTTTTATTCTACTAATTTCACTAACTAAGTATAATTAAAATAATATAGAGATAATAATAATTAAACCGGTTAAATTTAATTTTATTACATAGAACTCATTCCCTAATTAAAATTGTATCAAAGTGACTGCAATATGCAGTTAATTATGTTTCAAACTCTTTAACATCATTACTTTATTTAAAGTCAATTTCATTATATAATTCTTTTTTCAGCTGTATACATTAATTTTGACATTTATGCCTAATTAAAAAATTTTCAAATATAAAATGTGGAAAGTTTATTGAGATTGGAGACTATTAAAAACTACAAAAACAGTGGTCAAAATTCGGTTTTAAAAAACAAAAATAAATAAATGTATAAATGATTAGAATGTATCATTTAAATGAAAGATGATGAATATTTTAAAATAAATAAGCAATTATAGTAAATATCTAAGATTTTTAAAATATAAATTTGAAATAAGTAATACACCACATATTTAATTGGTCAAATAAATTAATGCGTTTTTAATATAAAACTTATTAACTTTCGAGTATAATCAAAAGTAAATTATTTAAAATTTCTAGTATACATTAAATTTATCATTTATGAAAATTAATATTTGGTCAAATATAAAAGATGGAAAGTTTGTTAAGATTGAATATTACTAAAAACTACAAAAGATTGTTGCAATAATGGTCAATTTTGAATTTTTAAAACCGAAATAACTAATTGTAAATATTATTATAAAAATCGATCTATTTTTTTGAAAGTTCAATAACTAATTGTTAAGACTTTCAAGATAAGATTCACAAATTTTAACACAGAAAAAATAAATAGTGTTATTCATATAAAAATGAATTAAACTACAAGAATTATCTAAACTACATAAAATAAAAAATGATAGAAAATTAATAATTAAAATACATTCATAATGACCAAAACAAACACAATCAACCTACTCTCCATCTTATACTTTTTACATGCAATTAGTCAATCTACTAAGTTGGGCCGCCATAAATTGAAATTATTATAACTAAATTGATATTATATATATTGAACTATTAAAAAATAAATTAGTAATAATTATCAATGGATGTAATCGGAATAATTATCATAATAATTTCGATAAGGAAATAAATCAACAATATTTCGTATATCTCAAAACCTTCAACATGTCTATTGAATCTTGAAATAAGTAGGTGGAACTTTGGTGACCCAGTCCTACCATGGCTAGATTAGTCTCCAAGTGGTCCTTAAACTGTAGTTATGAACTCAACATATAAAAATAAAACTGTAAATATGAATTTCAAGAAATCTTACATCAGTTAGAACACACATTTAGTGATCAGGTGCTACCATGGCTCGAGCTAGTCTACGAATGGTCCTCAAACTTCATGATCTGACATACCTAAGTAGCAGCAAGGCGTGTGCAACATATAAGAGCAACTACAAAATATAAGAGCAACTGCAAATAATACCAACAATTCAAATAATTAAGTTCCATTCGAGGTACACCAACAATAAGAACAAAAGAAATATATTTAAGTAGAATTGATAATACGAAAACCTTAACATGAGTAATTCACCTAACCAATTTGCATACCTCACATTTTCCCAAGCTAACTTGCCTGCATAACAACCAAATAAAGACAACATAATTAAATTAAAATGTGAATTTCACTTACAAACAATAACAAACGATAGAATTTTGTATACAAAGTCGTAGTTATAAGTTATAACAGCTTCTGAAGAGTGAAAATGATAATATAAACAAATGAATATGGAATACCGAATTTATAGAAATGATTGTTGAAATGATTTTCGAAGTCTAAGATGAGGTCAAATAAGTAGTGGGAATTTGAAATTTTGAAAATTGGACGTCTAATACGTGAGGGTTTGATAATAGTTATTACAATGTGTTTATTTATAGATGATTTAGATTTAGAGCAAATACATTTAGTAAGGATATGAATTAATTATGTTGCTAGTTTTGGTCTAAATTTGAATATTAAAATTGAATATTATTTGTCTTAGTTTCGGTTTAAGTTTGAAATTTTAATTTGAATATTAAAATTGTTGGTTTTAGCTAAAAATTTGTTTATAGATAATTTAAATAATTTTAGTATGTGAATTAATTGTAGGTATTTGATTAATTTAATTTATTTTTGAATTATTTAATTGTAAAGAAAATTATACAAGTGGTTGTTATATATAAAAATAATAGAGTTGGTCCCAAAAAAAAGATGTCAAGCATACATAAACTCAATTGTTTTAATAGTATATGTAGATAACTGATTTTAAATGTTTCATTAAGTTATATGATCTTTTTATAACCTTTTACTATATATGTCGTTCCTAATTTGAGTAACTTCTTAATTTTAGTTTACATTTTACCAACTAGGCAATATTTGGCAAGTACAAAACCGATATAAAATAAACACATTTTCTTCTCGTTTGGACATTGAAATATGACTCAAAAGACAAAAGACTTAAATTACTTGTTAATTATCTAATTATTTTTGTTTAAACCTATCTTAATTTGTGGACGTGAGAAAACTTTCAACCCAAACACTACTCAGTTTTATTCATGTTAAAATCATCAATCCAAATCACAGACATTTTCAACGTTATGTAACCATAACACGACCAATTTAACTCGTTCATCTAAGTTGTCAAACAAGTTAATGGTTAAAGGATAATAATCAAGTTGTAAACATGATAATCTGTTGGTGTGTTGTAAAAAATGAAATGTGTTAAATAGGCCATAAACAAGTTTGTGGGTCTACCTCTTTACATGCTAGCTAGTCAACATATATAACTAATTGTGTTAAACAAATCAATATGAATCAACCTGTTTAATCAAACATGTCAATCCAAACAAGCAAACACGACTAATTCATAAAGCATGTTAGACACAGCAAACCAAAACCTATTATTTTCGTGCCGTATACTCTGTTCATATATTTCGTATCTGTATATTTTTATATTAATATTAACTGATTTTTCTCTCCTAGTGCTCGTATAGTCATATATATTTAGAAAAATATAAATTTAATAAGGTAAAAAACGTATAAAATCACAATTAAATTCTTCCAAAAGTATATATTCGCTTAATATCTTATGATCAATTGATATCAATGATTTGTTTAATTAATAATCTCGCCACAAACCCTTACAATCTCAGGCACACTTCTCATTTTCTCTCTCCCCAATAATAATAATAAATAATCCATCCTCTGTTTTCTTTTCATTTTCAAATTCACCTAAAAAACATCCCAACAAAAACACATCATAATATCATATGACACCAAATCGGTGTTAATAATATCCAATCGCCGACCCAAAAATACAATGCAATCCACCAAACACAACACCCCATATTCATTTCTGCTGCTGCTGCTGCTGCTTCTTCTTCTTGTTCCTCTGTTCTTCATTCTCTCAAATGGATCACCCACTTCAGGTAGCTTGTTAAATTTGTTTATTTTGTGTTAATTTGATCTGGGTTTTGTTTATTTTCTGTTAATATGGTCTAGGGTTTTGAGATTGTGCTGTCGGTAATTTTTTTTATTTTTTATTTTTTTGCAGATGGTAAGTATGAGTTGCTGGAAGGTTTTGGGGCTAAAAGGTTACTTGCTGATGAACAATATGATGTGAATTCATCACTTATTTTGGCCCAAGAAAGAACCACAAGAAAAGATCCACTTGATGGCTTTAATGAATACAGAGGAGGATGGAACATCAGTGAGACTCATTACTGGGCTGTAAGTTTCCTCTTAGTTTTTTATGTTTATATTTGTAAATTAAGTGAATAATAATTCCAGATTTTTAATCTGATTATTATTATGCTTATTTCTTATTTAATTTCAACTTTTTGTAGTGGTTTGATTCATTTTTCAAATTTATAAAATAAAGTTAAATTGAAGGACAAAAAAGTCAAAAAGATCTGAAAAGCATACATCAGTTGTGCTGTGTTTTGTTGGGTAAAAAAGAGAATTTGATAACTTAACTTTATTATCTGATTTATAAATGTAACTTTTTCTGGATACCATGGTAAATCTAACCCTGTATCTTCACATGGCCTAGACAAACTTATCTTTCATTTTTCATGTTTGTGTGTACATATTCATGTGAAGTGAAGAGCCTTTGATATCTTGGTAGTCAAAATTTGAATAAAAACAAAATAACAGTCAATGTTTCAAAATTTGATTGATACATTTTAGTTCTTGAGAAATTATCAACTACTTAAAAATGTACACCAAGTACTATTTAAATACCAAAACATTTGTGGTCAAAAAACCATTGAATTTAAAGTGTTTGGAACACATATACTACTTAATTTTTGAAATGGTGTTCTGTTGGCATGTGGCAGTATTAGGAGGTTGAGTAAAGGACAAGATATGTAACTTTGGTCCATATCTTGGATTTTAAACTGATAATATTTTCTTAATCCAACATGTTGACATAATCGAGGTTATTTAAGAATCTTTGTTCCATAATATAATGTTTAGTTGTGGGAGAGTGGTTAGATATCATTTGAATAATAATATTTTTGTTCCAAATCACATGAATATATTCTACTTAATACCCTTTCACATTGAGTGGAAAGAAGACAATTATTCTCCTTTTGGTTATTAATCTGATATTGTGTTACAATTTAGTCTAATTTTATGCATAGAACGTATTAGGAGGTTTTTATGCCTTAAAAGTACAAACTGGACAACTATTAACCTGTTTAAATTTTTTATTTGGTCTATTTATAAGTAAATGAGTCGAAATTGGCACCTCTGATTATGGAAAACCTCAACTATATATTTATGTTAAAATTTTTGTTATGTACTTGTAATTTTAAAAAATATTATTGAATGCAGTCTGTGGCGTTTACTGCTGTCCCGTTCTTTGCTATGGCTGCTGCATGGTTTGTGTTATTTGGATTGTGCTTAGCGGTTATTTGCCTCTGCTACTGTTGTTGTGCACGAGAACCATATGGTTATTCCCGACTAGCTTATGCCCTTTCACTTATTCTCCTCATCCTCTTTACCATCGTTGCAATGTAGGCCTCTCACTCTCTCTCTTTCTCTCTACACACACACACACACATAGAAAGGGTGGGGCTAATTTTAAAACCCACTTGTAACAATCAAATTTTTATTTTTTAACACAATGTAATATATATTAATATCATGACATAAAAAACATTGCGTATTTATTTTTGTTACACCATGTGTAACATTGGTTTTTTTTATTCTAGTTTTTGTTACTGGACACATAATAACATATATTAGATTGTGTTAAAAAGTTTGATTGGTACACTGGGTTACCAATAGTTTTCTCAACTCAAGTGGGTTTCCAAATTTATTTTTTTTTTTGAAAATAATTTTTTTATTTTAAATTTAGTTTTGAGTTTCAAGTTTGTATGTAATTTTTTTTGTCATTTCACTTATTTTTAGAGAACTGGTATATTAAGATAAACTTGTGATTTTTGAAAAATACATGCTGTGTCTTTTAAAGAATAAATCGTGTTTGGAAAGTTTTATTACACTTCTTGTGAAGGTGGATTTCACTTCTTTGTTTCAATTTTGCAAGAGTGATAGTTTATTCTATAAGAAAGGTTGAATTTTCGACTCATTTTCTTACAAATCGGTGGGGATTTGGACAGGTCTAATAAAAAAGTTAGCTACTAAAGCAAAGGGTCAAATAGACAAAGCAAGTCAAACGACTTGATAGCTGTCCATATATTCTTTAAAACGCATGCAAGCTCATAAATTGCTTAATTTAAAGATTTTGTTTGTGATGGTACTCATATATAACACATTAGTTATTTATTTATTATTGAAATAGGGAACAAAACAATTTTAAAGGTCAACCCGTACTAAAAATGGGTTGTTTCAACCCGAACCTGTTTTCACTTTTGACCTGTTTTCCAATCTGCCCATGTTTTCAATCTACCTTTATTTGTAACAAAAAAGTCAAATACATGGTCAACCCTTGCATTGATATCTGTATTATGACAATACAAGTAAACTAATGGATCTACTTGTATCTTTGCAGTGTTGGATGCGTTATTTTATACACGGGTCAGGGGAAGTTCCACCATAGTACAACCAAAACATTGGACTATGTTGTATATCAGGCAAACACAACCGCACAAAAACTTAGGAATTTGTCTGATATTCTTGACTCTGCACAGAAAATAGGGGTGGCCCAAGTGTTCTTGCCCGTTAATGTCCAATCAGACATTGATGAGATTCAGACAAAGCTTAACTCATCATCTTATGAGCTTTCAGATAGAACCGAAGATAATAAAGATAAAATCCAAGATGTCCTAGATAGGGTGTAAGTATTTCAGATATTACAAGTACATGATATTTAAATAATGATATAACAAATGTATCATAAAATTGATTATGTATATTTTCAGGCGGTTGGCCCTTATTATTCTATCCGCTGTGATGCTCTTCTTAACATTTCTTGGATTTGGTAAGCTCTCTTTTGTTCCTTTACATTGACGAGTTTTGCTTTTGGTTATTGCTTTACGTATTTCTTTTTACTAATTTGATATTAGTAATTTCAAGTGTTCGGGTTGGGTAAAGGGTAAGGGTGTGCATGAAACGGAAATAACCGACGACCAAAGTGCCGAACCGAAATAAATGAACCCTATAAAAAAACTGACGGTTTGGCTTTATGTTTTTTGGTTCGATTTCGGTTTTGCTATAAACCAAAAAACAAAAAAAAACAAAAAAACTGAAAAAGTTGATTTTTAAGTAATTTATAAGAAATAAATAATGGTGTAGCCCAAAACTTTTTAGATTTAGATGTGTAATTTTGAGTTAATCATTGATTAATAAAAATTTTTTTTGGCCCATATTCATTAGTTTTGTATTATATGGCTTAATTTTCAAGCCCAAATGATAAAACCGAAATCGAGCTCATTGTGAAAACCAAAACCGAACGGTTTTAAAATACTCAAAACTGAATTCCTGTTTTTGGTGCGGTTTGACCCCAAAACCGATAAATGTGCAACCCTGGGTAACGGGCCAAATATGGTACTTCTTTAAATTGTCGAAGCAATTTGACCTATTTTTTGTCCAATATTTTTATTTCATTATTAGTATAAAAAGATAGTTTGTCTGTCCTGTTTAATCCGTTTACTTCTAAGCTAATCTTTTTCGCTCACACTCTTGACCCGTTAGTGATCACACATTACCTAAAGAAATGGGTTCAAATTGATGTACTAATTTCTTATATCTCTTTGCAGTGTTTTCAATCTTTGGCATGCAATGTATGGTTTACACGTGAGTGACATAATTATTTTATATTTTATGCACTGATATTATCCATTTTCTTACATTCTGTTTTTAAATCATCTCAGCCTGGTGATACTCGGATGGATTCTCGTGACGGGAACGTTTATATTGGCTGGAATTTTCCTCCTTTTGCATAAGTAAGTTTTATTTTCTTGCATTCGGTTTTAAAACTTACTTTTTCTTGTCTAATAACAAGTGTTAAAATGAGGTTTAGCTGGTCCCACTGGTTAGCAAGGTATTGGTGGGACCAGGTAGTTATTGTTAATGTTACCCTCTTAAGAAAGGTGGTGTTGTGGTTGTTAGTGTTACTGCAGATACTTGTGTATCAATGACTGAGTGGGTTGATAACCCGACGGCTCACACGGCTTTAGACGACATTCTTCCGTGTGTCGATAACGCGACGGCTCAAGAAACTACATTGAGGACCAAAGAAGTGACTTCTCAACTTGTTAATGTCATCAACCAAGTCATCACTAATGTCACTAATATCAACTTTGCCCCAAATTTCACCCCCCTGTATTTCAATCAATCTGGGCCCGCAATACCCCTCCTTTGCAACCCGTTTAAGCCCGATTACACGGATCGGACTTGTGACCCTAACGAAGTCTCATTGAGCAACGCCACACAGGTAAAGTTCATATTAAGGGTGTCAATTTTAACATGACATGAACCTAACACGAAATTTGTGGGTAAATAAATGGGTACGTGCCAGTTTTGGGTCAAGCTCGCGAACCTGTTTAGCTAAACAGGTCGTGCCAACCAGACGGGTTCGCTGGTTGACCCGTTTAGCCCATTTATTTTGTATTATATTTTTATAATTATGCCATAAATTAATTTGGTTGCGTATTTTATGCCAACATTTATAACTTAAAAAAAGAAATTGACATAAGATTTTGATTATTAAAATGCAAATCTTTTATCGACCATTGGTATCTTTTCATGTAAATTTACAATTTTAAACTATAATTTGCAAAAGAAAATATAAATCAGGTTAAATGGGTTTGTGTTCATGCAACCCGTGAATATTCCTGTCCTGTTTGGGTTCATATCTCTGACACAATTTCTGGTTCGTTTTGTTTTCGCGTCCGTGTCGTATTCAGGTTTTCGTTGTTTGGACCTGTTAACCCACGAACTTGGCCCGTTTAGAATCTCTAATTCATAGTATTTGTTATGTATAACACATTGACTATGGTCAACCCTACCCGATAACACATTCCTTATTGGTCGTCAGGTGTACAGTCAATTTGTTTGTCAAGTATCACCGAGCGGGATCTGCACCACCACGGGCCGCCTGACACCCGACTTCTACAGTCAAATGTCAGCTGGGATAAAAGTAAGCTATGGGTTGTACCTTTACGGGCCTTTTCTGGTTGAGCTTCGGGACTGCACGTTTGTGAGACAAACGTTCACAGACATCACGCTGGACCACTGTCCGGGTCTGAGGCGGTACAGCAACTGGATTTATGTTGGGCTATTGATGGTCTCGTTGGCGGTGATGTTGTCGCTTGTGTTTTGGGTTATTTATGGAAGAGAAAGAAGGCATCGTACGTACACGAAAACACTCATTGCGAGAACACACGGTGATAAGGGCATGTGAAAGTTGAGGTTATGTCTGTGAATAGTTCCGATGTGGAGTATGGAGAGAATGTGGTGGTGGTGGTTTTGTTTGGGTTAATTATGTTAGTTTGTAGTGTGTGAATTAAGAGCCATGTTTGTTATGGTATTTTGGAGTGTTTATTATGATATATATGAAACCTAGTTATGATGATTGATATTTTAACGGTTCAGAATTTACCTATCATTTTGGGTGTGCCCCCTTATTTTGGATGTGGTATTTAAACTAAATACATATTATGACAAATACCATAAAAAACCAGCACCCTTTTTATTTATGCTTGAACAATTTTTTTATATAAAACCTAACAGTCTAACATACTTTATGTTTTTTCACATAAAAATCCAATACTTACTTGTTTAATCTAAACCTTAAGACAAAATCTAAATCTATGAATTTTTTTTTATGTGTGATTAGTATTTTTTTCTCTTTTAAATTATTTACAGGTGTCAGTCATATAATAAGCTACGATTACGATATTTTTTCTCTTTTGTTTAGAGTAGAACTGATGTTTCATTTCAAGACATTAACGCCAGTGGGACCCGTGCAAGATACTTAATTGGAAGCAGCTTCACTCATGAGAGATTATCCGTCCACGTGTAGTGTTATTTGCCGTGCGATTATAATAAGCACAAGAAACCCTAAGTTACCCATGGTTGCATAATCTCACCATAACCAATGCATCATCCACTTATTCAACCCTAAACTTCCAACTAATTACATCCCATACCCTCACAATCCCATCCCTATAAATCCCCCCTAGAAGGGTGTCTCCTCGAGATCGAAAACAAACCGGACGTGCATGTGTTCGCCCACGACGCATAACATAAAAATAATTGCAACAGTAGCCGCTCGAACAGATTAAATGCTCGTAGGTCCGCGATGACGAACTCGCTGGTGCGCATCATTACGGCAGAAGGAGGTGATCTGGTAGCCGCCTTGATAAGGCCGTCTTCGCACCGAGACCTAGCCGTTTGTCGTTAATGTCTAAAGCGGACACATTTTCCAAACTATAACTGTATCCGTTGTACGTACGTACACAAATGATATGATATACTACAGTCTTAATTTGTGTTTTCAAAATTGTAAACTGGTTTTCACTTTGATATCTCCAAGAATATCACAACTCAAATGTAAATTAGTGCAAAACAACTTCAAAATTCAAATCATATATGATACTTAGTTGTGTTACTCTTTTGTGCTGGGCTCCATCGCCCGGCCACTGGAACTCGTTGACTCAAATAAAATTTAGTTTATTATTTTATCTGTTGTCTGCATCTAGCAATAAGGCCTCGCGCTAGAGACTTTTAACACCCCGTCAACTCTTCTAGCTAGCACATTTTTATCTTGTGTTGGATTGAACCCGACTATAGGTTATATATAAATGATGAAATCTTATAATGTAGTGCAGTCAGGCCAGTCCTAGGCCGCCAACAGTATGTCGGCCACATGTTCGGCTGATCAGATGGAAATTTTCAGACCCTAACTCTGATACACAATGTAATTAGTGTAAACGTCTACTTTTCTGACCTTCACACACTACCTTAGTTATGCTGATTAACTCGATCCGTATCGTTGCCCTTGATATACATGCATTAAATACGTAAGTTTTGATAAAAAGAAGGGGTTAACTTTTCTTTACATAAGACAAGATTCTTTCAAATTGCAATTTCTCGAGGATTATACCACGATGACATGCTCCAGAGCATATGTTTAATATAAGAGAGCATGAAACGAGACATTATGTCTCTACAATGTGCACATTGAATAATGACTACCTCACTTGCCTATAAATACTTCATTCGAAAGGGAAACAACATTTAATTTTCTTACATTCAATATTTAGATTATCTTTCGATCTATAGAAATATCACACTGAAGCTCAGTCACAAAGTCCAACACTTGTGGCTGATCGGGACATATATGGGACATTTAGTTGCCAATATTTGCATCAAATGAGCCAGAAATTGCTGTAAAACATGTCAAGTTGATTCGATTACACGGTTAAAGACTAGGCCGAAGAAGACAAAGCAAACGTGAAGGAAATTGGCTATCAAAACATTACACTACTCCACGGTCACACTCCGACACAATCTTATGTGTAAGGGTGTTTTCATTACACTTTGTTCCAAACTTATGGAAAGAAAGGAAAAGAAAATAGGGGAAATCAAGAGAAGGTGTTCCATAGTTGTTTTGTTTTGTTTTTTTTGAAACAAAAAAAGGAAGAGAAAGGGAAAGAAAGAGAACCAAATTGATTGCATTTCTTTTCCTTCCAAATTGTGAATAATCAAAGAGAAATGAAAGTATAAAAAATTTGATCAAACCCAATATAATTATAATTACCATATTGCCATCACAATAAACCTAATATGTCGTACTAACAATTGGATTTACACTTGAATACAACATAATTATTAGAGTTACAAAACTTTTCGCGGAATAAAACTACATTTATATAAAACTTTCTTTCTAAACAACTCTTTGGACTCCGACGTCGTGTGGATAGTCCTGTGTGCACTCCAAGCTCCTTTACTTTCTTTAATCAACCACCCGCGTGCATACTAAAAGTCAGCTACACTGAGTGAAATCTAGTTTTAACAGGTAACAAGTCATACTTACACATTCGTACTCATTCGATCCGAAGATACACATACCATACCTAACCTGTTCCACATTCATTCATTTTACAAACTTTATTAACATTCAAATCATGCATACTTAGCACATTCACATTCAACACTTACCTTAGACACCAAGAGTATGTTCATAGTCCACCGTCTATACCTATACTCAAGGTCATGAACACGTACAAGGTCCGTTGTTCTTACATGTGTTCACCGTCTATGGTACGTACAAGGTCCGGGTCCTTCCCTATACCATCATACATTAACAGCACGCACAGGGTTCACCGTCCTTCCCTATGTTGTCTGTAACTTCCTAAATATTTTAATGTTGAATAAAGAAGTCGTGTTCAATTATCGTGTGTTAATATTTAATTAGTGTTAAATAAAGAAAGAAATATAGACTTAGATTAATTAAGATGGAGTAATGGGTGAGATGTGCCTTAGGTCCATGGGCTTTAAGGGATATAAATACCCCCTTAAACCATCCTAAAACCCTAAATCCTCATTTCCATCTTTCCATAATCTTTACACACTCAAAACACACACATCCACTACCATATACACGGCCGAGAGAGAGAGAGAGAGAGAGAGATCCGGGCCAAACGAACACTAGTTGGTGATTAGTTCGTTAATATACAAGCTATATACAAGATTTAGAGTTCATAAACTAGCTAACCAAGACCAAACGAACACGTAAAGGTATGTCTTTTATCTTTAAAGTTTACGTTTCTATAAACGGTTGGTCTTGAAACTTGAACATAGAATGGATCGGCTATAAACGAATCTTAAAGTAATGAACTTGATGATAAAATGGACCTAAGGAACCCCGGTAAGGAACGGCTCGCTTAAAAGAACCCTAGATCTAGTTTTGAACATTTTAGCTTAAAAGATCAAACTTTATGATTCGTTCGAGTCAAGTTCGGGCCGCAATCGATCTAGGGAACGGTTGGGGATAAGGCTGAACCATGATAAGCGAATTAGGGTCACGAAATGCGTGTTTTGGATGATAAAACAAACCCTGTCAGCAGCAGCTCGCTACAGCAAGCTTGCGGATTAAGTTCGCTGTTGGTTAAGGTCGCTGTTAGTTAAGTTCGTTGTTGGTTAAGTTCGTTGTTGATTAAGTTCGCTGCCGGTTAAGTTCGCTTGTTGATATGTTCGCCTCATACAAGTTCGCCTGATGATAAGTTCGCTTAAGTTAGGTTCGCTTGAGTTATGTTCGCGTAAGTGAAGTTCACTTAACATGCATGTTCGCTTACATTTATATCCGCTCACAAATACAAGGTAACGAATCAGATAGTGAATCCGACTTAATTCGTTATGAAGAATGAGTTAACGAATTAAAATAATTTAAAATTCTAGTGAAAAATGTGTTAAGACAGTTAATGGAAATAATTTTTTTCCAAGCTGACATGGCAGCTTAACCCCAGCCAGGGGCTCTGCCCCTTGAACCCTGCTAGGGGCTGCCGCCCCTAGAACCCCGCTGCTAGGGGCGCTGCCCCCGGACCCCCCGTTCGTTGTGGGTTAAAATTTAACTAGAAACACAATATAGATAGCGATAGTTGATTGATACATGTAATTGTTATACAGTTAGCCGTGCACATCTCAAGAAGGGAATAACAATTAACGGTGAACGTAACCGTGTTCAGGTGAGTTTCTAGTCCCACTTCCTTGTTATGTTTTCGGGGCTGTGCGAATACTCGTGTGATAGTTAATACACTCACCGTAAGTGGTAAGTGTATGTCTTGTATGAATTATGTATGATGATTGCTTGACGGTGCATGAACGATATTCGGTTATTGCATGGACCGTTAGGCGGTAGTTAATGATATGATTGATATATATGATGTATGAATGTTGTATGTATGAATATATATATGATGTATAAATGATGTATGAATGAATAAGTATGCTGTAAGTATGATATGTTGCTGGTACGTGAACGCTCTTCGGAGATTGCCCGTATTGTTAAGGAAAGAATGTAAATGACATGTATGTTACAGGAGTACGAAACAAAGGGGACCAGACCCTAATAATATCTGTGATGGTAGGGACCAGACCCTAATAATATTTGTGATGTTGGGGACCAGACCCTTTATATTTGTGATGTTAGGGACCAGACCCTTATAATATCTGTGAGGTTATAGGACGGGAGACTCTTTAAATAGGATGGATAGCTATGTATGAAAAGTAAGTATGAATAATGTACATCCCTTCGGGCATGTGTGCAAGTATGTGAACTGATTGTATGTTGTATGATTAACTAGAACTCACTCAGCGTAGCTGACTTTTAGTATGCACGCAGGTGAGTAGGATGAGGCAACTCGGAGGGGAACACGTGGCATTGAATAAGAGGCTGGCATCGGAAGACTCAAGACGTTTGTCAGTTTATGTTTAATTACTTAGTTTTCTAAAGACAAGATGGGCGTTTAAGACATGTCATGGATCGTTATGTAATAATTTATGAAAGTTTTTATATTCCGCGAATGTTTTTTTTTATTTAACTCTAATTACTAGAACTATGTGAATGAGTAAATCCAACGTCCAAATGTGAGGCACCGGTAACGGGGCCTTACATTGTCACATATATCATAGCATGTACGAGGTTCACAGTCCTCCCTTATGCTACCACATTACATTTACAGCACGTATAAGGTCCGCAGTCCTTTCTTATGCTGACACCTATATATACAACATGTATAAGGTCCATCGTGCTTATCTACGTTGACGTCTATCATCTATAACACGTATAAGGTCCACAGTCCTTAACTACGCTACCACATGACACGTCTATGTACAACAAAAGTTATAGGGATTTGCCACCCTAACTTATTACGTCAGACGTAGAGTTTGCATACTGTACATACACCTGCTTACACGTACCACATATATAATAAATATATATAACGTACCAACATAAATAATTTAATAGGTGTACACATTCTATATTCTACATGCCAGATATATTACTAATAAAGCAATATATAATTTCAAACTACCACATTGAGTATGCATACAACCCCAAAAACATATATAGAGAAAGGGGCTAGAACTCACCTGGATCCTTCAGAGCTAACAATTATCCAATTCCTTAGTTGTGCACGGATAACAATTTAACATATATATTTGTTAATTAACCGTATAACTAACTAACACAACTAATTTTGTATGTTAGTTAACTAAACGTATTGTTTAGTTTAACTGATCTAACGCGGTTTCCGTGATTAATGAAGGTAGTTACTGTCACAGCCCAACCTACGGCGGAAATGTCGGGGCATGAACTGATTGTCACAGCTCTCAAGGTTACTATCATGCACATTATAAGTTTCAATATCTATTAAATAAATTTCCAAATAACAATCATCCATACAAAACCAATACACGAAGTACATATATCAATCAATAACAATATGTCTTATTAAGTTTTCTTCTAGCATAAATCCTTAAGTGTTCTTGTACTTTAGTTACTTTACATCAAACGATAGCCTGCATATGCGTTGAAAATAAAATGGTTTTGTCAACACAAGGTTGAGTGAGCAACAGACCAGTTTAATTGTTCATATAGAAAATAAGTAATTACAACAAGTCATATGAGGATAACAACATAACCAAATGAGCAAGTATAACTGAGATGTCGAGAAGCACAAAGTTATAACGACTGGCGTATGATCATACTATTATTAGATTAAGTTGGACCACTCCGAATGCAGAAACATATAAAGCAACTAAGCACATAAACAAGTAAGGTATAAGTTGTTAACACATATGACAATAGTTGCAGTTTTGAGTATAAGTATATATAAGAAATATAATTTACACATATGTCCCCAAAACGTGAAAAACGAGTAAAAAGAGGGGAATGTGGTACTCGCCTCGATAGACGAACAAAGGTAGTTGAGATAATAAGAATGCGGGAAATCATACGTTGACAATAAAGCCTAAAAGGAACAAAGACAAGTACGGATATGCTAAGTATATGAACTAGATAGATTCATGAAAGCTCGATAATTAAGTTAACATTATACCCTTTTAAACATAATTAATTTGATAAAGATATTATATGTAAAATTATTAGTTTATTAAATTATATATATAAAATATATTATAATATTTTATCATATATATAAAAGTAAAGTTCATCTTAAAACATTGTAGTTTTATAAATATTTTTATATATAAAGTTTACTTATAATATATATATTAAAACATATACTTATATGTTTAAATATATGCATATACACGGACACGGACAAAATATGTGAGAAAACAAGTGTTATATTGCCAGCTTTCAATAAAATAGATTTAATTAATTAATACTAGTGGGTCAACCCGCCGCGTTGCGGCGGGGCGACGGGTTGTCAATAACCCCTCGTTACATCATATTCGAGGTGGCATTATGCAGTAGGTGATCACAAAAAACAGATGGTGTTATTATTAATTACAAAAGATTGTTAGTTTGGTATTTAACACATGCAAATACTGCCGAAAGGTGGCATTATATTGTTGTGGCAAAGAACGGTTATGGTGTTGTCAAAGAGCGGGCGGCTGTGCATGAGGTTCTTTGGTCTCTGTTTCTTTAATTCTGGATCTGCAAAAAAGTTATGAAATCAGATTTACAAATGTGTAGGAACCTAAGAAACTATAAGCACAATATGATGTTTTAACCAATTATTATGACCTCCAGCTTGAGCCTAGTCCATCTCAATCTCGGCTAGGCTACTTTACATCTTAGTCAAGCCGGCCCAAAGCACCTAATTTTGGCCCGTACTAAAACATGACCCATTTCAATACGAACATATTTTGACCCAACCCGTTACCAGAGTACCAGACCCGTCCATCTATCCTCCTACAGAAATTACACAAATAAAAAAAATCACAATTAACTCTAAAAACTAATGCACAAAAAGAAAACCCTCTCATTAAAGGCAATGGTTCTGTTTGGAGAATTACAGTTAATCTAAAACTCAACAAAAGAAAATAAAAACAAATAAAGATGTAAGATTTAATTAACCTAGTGAACCATGACTCGCTAAAGATGAAAAAACTCACCTTCACATACAACCACATCTCCAACATATGCTTTTCCCTTCAATTTTGCAATCCAAGCCTGTATTAGAAGTCTGATTAATGTAATTTTCATTAATTTCATCTATTAAAAAAATAAGTTAGGAAGTATTTTGTTTCTAAATTTTAAAGGGGAATATAGTTCTAAGTGGTATCCTTACACTTTCTTTTCTTATGGTCTTTGGCTGGTGTTGTAGGTGGGAGGGTGACTACGGAGTTGGGAATCGTAACTGATTTGTTCCTTTTCAACCACAATTCTCCACCTCCAATTACCTGCACAAAAACCCTTAATATTATATTGTAATTAAAGATGCCCCCCTAATTCAAAAACAGATTCAAACTTTCAAAGCATATTGCACTAATAAATTGCCACCAACGTAACATAAATGAAGTAATTCACTTCTGTGGTTTCACATTAAAATATTGCAAAATCAAAGTATTGAATGAAATTTCAACAACTACTGGAAACTTGAAGATAATGGATATCATGAAGAAAATAAAAATAGCAACTTTATGGCAATAATCTGCATCTTGAAACACATAAATCATATTACTTTGTTAATTACATGTTATTGTTTTATGGTGCATTATAAACTTGTACTTGACTTCTTCTAAGCTAAGCATTCTTTCAGTTAAAGTCACGTATAATTATGCTAAAATCCAAAAGTAGAAAGAAACCCATTCGAGAAATTGTTTGGTATTTTCATTATACCTTTTCGTAAGAAAGGGTTCAATTAATCATTGTTGCTTCAACGAAAGGGAAAGTCAATACATTTTCAAGTGACGGATTCACAGTTTCCTGCATTGTCATCAACCTGCATATTAGTATGAATCAATCCATGTATACACATCGTTTTGACTTAATAATAAGCAGAACATTTGACTTCAAAGTGTGATAATGAAAGCTCAATTAATTAAAGGTATAAAGTTGATGTCAACTTACAATCTCACACTTGGTGTGTTGTTATGAACACACTAAATCCTTGAATTTTGCTTGCACCTTGCTTCCAGAAGATGAACAAACTTATCACTAAACACAAAAATACGAAAAAGACAATTTAAGTAAACAACCACTTGTAAGTTTTACATAATAAAGCAGGCAAGGCTCTAACTTGAATAAAAATTCACAAAGTTTAATAAATAAGTGATTCACAAACATCCACAATCACTATAAAACAACCAAGTGATTCACAAAGTTTAATCGGTAATAAAAAATGGTCATAAAAGTTTGATTCCATAGAAGTCATCAAAGTAAGCTTTGTAATCCAAAATAAAAGTAAGATTTTACCTCTAGGCTAGTTCCTTGAAGCTGTAATTGAAGATGACAAAAAATCAGAAATCTTGTTAATAGATAATCTGAGGCCACTCGTGAGTCGCGAGAAGAACTTGCTAACACGCTTTCCAGCCGACTCTTCTCTTTGCAACAAACGTGATTAGCTAGTAAATACAAAAAGAGTATCTAAGTAAACACGATTTTTAGGGTTTATGGTGACGAACCTTGGGAGAGATGTTGCAGCCTCGAGTGTTTAAAAAATCGATTATCTTTTCTTGTTGATTTTAAGGGCTTGTGACCAAAAACCGTGAGCAGTAGACGACCGAGAATCTGAGCAGCCAAGACGACGGTGAGTCAAAAAGACACACACTTGTTGCCGCTATCATCGCGAGGAACTAATGCCGGTCAAAGGTTTGCATCGATGGTGGTGTGATTGTAGACGAAAGTGAGAGGGATAAGAAAGCGGTGGGTTTGGGGAATTGGATTTAGCGTGGCTTTGATACAACGCTTTTGATCAGAGTAGTGGATTTAGGGGGTCCAATAACATGATAGTACAAAACATACTTCACCTTGCAAAATTGAAGTATACACAAAAAACTCATAATGCATGGTGTACAACCACCTGAAGCACAGTGTTAGTTGAAATTGTAAATATATAAATTATTAATAATGTACTTAAGTAAGTGTTTTCAAAAATAAAAATAAAAAATAACCATAAAAATCAGGGTGGCAGGGGTCGAACCTGCGACCTACCCCCCTGAACCCAAATGAACTAACCAGCTGGGCTTAACCAATACATGCAACATAAACCACAACCCAAAATTTATAAACAGAAATTGATTAGAGGGTTTGATCATGAACCCTAAAGAATTCAATTGATCAAATCTGTTGATGTTAAACGAATTGAACCATAGGGCTTTGGTTGATTATGAGATCGCAAACACATGACAGCAATTTTTGGTAAAGCAATGGGGCTTGTTGGATAGTAAACCCCGGATAAACTAGTTGTGCAAGATTTAAAAATTTGAAGAACCTCCGTAACGATCTCAATCAATAACCAGTTTCTAGGATCGTACGGTGCACATTTACCCCTATTTGACAAAATTTGATGAAACGCAATTAACGATTGTTTTTGTTGGATGGCTTTCTCAAACATTTCACAAGTCGAGTTCCATCTTGTTGGACAATCCCAATTAGGCCCCAACCATTGACAGTTAGCTTCTTCACAAAATTTTTTGTATCTTGAAAATGTTGAATTGTTGCTAAAAACATCTCGTAACATTCTTTTAAAATTGTTTCTTTGCGTTTCGATCACGTTTAACCCATCTTGCACGGCCAAGTTGATAATATGTGCAATGCATCGGCTATGAAAAAACGCTCCATCACAGATAGGTTTATACTTTAATTTTAAATGGCCAACCGCGGCCGTATTGTTGGACGCGTTATCAAACGATATTGAAAAGATTTTATCTTCAATCTTGTATTGTCGAATGACTTTATCCAAGAGTTTAAAAATATTTCTACCCGTGTGCGGGTAATCAAACAATTGAAACGCAACGGTTCGTTTCATCATTTGCCACGACCGGGGGTCAACCCAATGAGCCGTCACACAAATGTATGAGTCGGGCGAACCATTAGGTACCGACCACACATCCGTTGTTAAGTTCACACCAGTTTGTAAGTTTGAAAAGTATGAAATTAGTTCGGATTTAGCGTTTTTCCATGCTTTAAGACAATCTCTTCTAAGGGTCGAACGACTTACGTGTTGGTAGCGTGGTTGAACATACTTTTGCATCATCTTCGTGAATTGAGGGTTGTCGAAGTGGTTGAAAGGAAGTGATTGTTGAATCACAAAGTTGCCAAACTGTTGACGTACCGCTTCAAGGTCGTACGTAAACACCGTTCCTTGATTCGTCATCTCCGGCTGCGAACTACTTCCGGATTCGTCCTTCAAGACCTTGCAAGAGGGCTTTTCTACATGAGCTCTTAAACTGGAGTTTGCTTCTTTGTTATAAAACTTCAAACAATGTTTGCATCTAGCTTTTTGGGTTCCGTTAGACATTTCGCATAGGTCGAAATGTTGCCAAATATCTTGGTTTCGTTTCGTGGGGATGACCCGAACGACGGTTTCTCCCGTGTTCGAGGCACCCATGTTGAACGATGAAGCAGCACTTTGGGAGGCCATGATAATCGACTACGAATTAAGAGTGGTATACTCGAGTATGAAATAAACGACTACGAAAGAAGAGCGTTTGGAGTTGTATAATCGCGTATGAAATAAACGTTTAGAGCGTTTGGAGTTGTATAATCAAGTGTGATCTAACCAATACCCAACCTAAACTATATATAGATGTTTGTGGGGGTAAAATGGTAAAAAAACAAAAAAAAAACGGCTAAAAAACGGTCAAAAAAAAAAAAAAAAACGGCTATAAAGCCGTTTGGTAACGTTCGAAAACCGGTTTAACCGGTTAACCGGTTATTAAAAAACCGGTTAACCGGTTTTTTTTATAACGGTAATAAACCGGTTATTTTAAAAACCGGTTAACCGGTTTTTTAATAACCGGTTATTAAAAAAAACCGGTTATAAAAAAAACCGGTTATAAAACCGGTTTTGGCTCCAAAACGTATAACCGATACGTAAACCGGTTACGTAAACCGGTCAAACCGGTTTTTAAAAAAACCGGTTTTTAAAAAACCGGTTTCCGGTTGAACCGGCCAAACCGGTTCCGTAACCGGTTTTTTTGAACACCTCTAGGCTTAACCAATACATGCAACATAAACCACAACCCAAAATTTATAAACAGAAATTGATTAGAGGGTTTGATCATGAACCCTAAAGAATTCAATTGATCAAATCTGTTGATGTTAAACGAATTGAACCATAGGGCTTTGGTTGATTATGAGATCGCAAACACAAAACACTATTAATTTACCTCAGACGACGCACGGGAAAGGATTAATTGCTTCAAACAGTTTCCGGCCAAAAAGGTTGACAAACGAGTTCGTAAGCGGCAGAGGTAATGTAATTAGTTATAGGATTATAGTTGGAGATGGGTGTGGGATGCTAAAGGATGAATCATTTGCTGATATTATGCTCGCTTATATAGGAAATCAATTTCTAGGGTTTATGGTTCGATATTTCGGGATAATGATGCATGATTTGAATTAATAAACACGTTTATAATGTTTAATAGGTCGTAAATATGATAAACATGATAGTTACAAGATCAATTATCATCAACAAACGAAAATTCAAAGTTCAAATCAATAGATAATGATTTCAGGTACAAGAAAACTAATATGGGTCAGGTTTGATAAATGGTATCTAGTTTAACATATGGGTTATAATAATAATTTTGCTTTGGACCCTAGAGTTTGAATATGAATACAATTGAGATAAAAATATATAATTTGGGGCTAAAAGTGTAATAACAATAAAGAATTAATTATAGACAATTTAATATTAATAAAATATTCAACTAACTCGATAAACACAATATTTTTAGTAAAAATAACCTGAACGTCAAACCGCGTCAGGTAAAAATATAAGTTCGAAAACCTGAATTGTTACAGTCTCCTCTACTTTAGGGAATTTCGTCCCGAAATTAAGGAATACTATAACAACATTCAATAAAAATACATAAGATTTAAAATTAATCATAATAAAGAACTTTAGATAGTTGAAGTAACGCTCCAAATGAAAATCCGATAAGGGCACTTATATATAGGAAGTACCAGCGGTGTATTCACCACGTCCTTATCATCTTGACAGTTGTACCGTCATCTCAACTACTTACGGTTCTATATTATGACACACAACTATTCGGATCATGATTTCCATGCGAGGACCTTGGTAATTATGTATGCATCCATAATTACTTAGATCGTCGGATGGTCCACATAACTCGTCCCATCATGTGGGTTATAAAACGTTTAAGTAAAACATGATTTTTAAGGGGGAAAAATAATTTTTTTTAAAGAGTTTTAGTTAGAAAATCACAATTGTATAAAGCAATTCCAAAAGTTGCAGTGGATTTTATTAAAGCAAGGAAATTTCCAAGACATCGCAAAAATATAATTATTTGAAGAAGACATCACTCAATAAGATAAAAGTAACTTTATTTACAATTTATTTAAACAAAAAGGAACTTTATTCATAAGATAAACGATAAATAGTCCAAATATGGAAATAATCCAAGGCCATAAGGAGGCGTTACAATAAGTAAAGGAAAAGGAAAAAATAAATTAAGATAGATAAAGGGAACGACAAAGGTCTTCATGATCATTGTGTAGCTTAATTGACGTGAATTGGAGCACCGTAAGGAGTTGCATTCATAGAAGCAGTAGCAGTTGAGGTAGATTGACTCGGGATAGCTTGAATGGGTTGAGCTTAGTAGAGTAGGCTTGGTACACTTGAGCTTGAGGGTGCGGGGCTCGATATAGTTGGGTCAAGTAAGGTTGACCTTGATTGATGGGAGGAGCTTGAAGGACATGAGGTGGTTGGGTTTGAACTTGGTGAGCATGGGTCAAGTAGTAGGGTGTAGTCATAGTTTGGGCTTGATGGGCATGGATGAGTTGAGGGCACGTATAATGAAGATGATTTGGGTCTCCACAATGATAGAAAGCACGGGTAATAGGAACACTAGATTGAGCACGTGAGGTGGCTTGTGCATTAGATGGGATACGACATGTGTTAGCAAGCTGGCCATAAAGATTGCAGTGGGTGCATAGTCGGCAAGGGGTTTGGGCAGAGTGATGAAAGTTACACTTGGCACAGAGGGGATGAGGACCAAGGTAAGTACGTTTGTTCGGGATTAGGCTTGGAATCCTTGCGAGACAAGGTTCCATCCCTAACATGACTGTCGGTGAGAGAAGCAGCTAGGTCCATAGCCTCACCAATGGTTAAGGGATCACGGCTTGTCACAGCATCATGGAAAATTCTTGGTAAACCGCGAATGCACTTCTGAATACCGCGATTGTCGGGGGTTACAAGGTGAGGTACGATTCGGCTAAGTTCATGGAAACGGTTCGAGTAGGTAGAGTTATCCCCACCAACCTGTTTGAGTTCCCAAAACTCGGTCTCAAGTCTTTGCAGTTCGTGTTCCGGGCAGAACTCCTTCTTCATTGCCTTCTTAAGTTCTTCCCAAGGCATGGTTACGACCAAGTCAGACCCTTCGTCATTCCTCAGGGCATTCCACCAAACGACAACTCGACTCTCGAATCGGCTTGAGGCGAAGTTGGTCCGTTTGGCATCCGGACATTCACAGTGGATGAAGATGTTTTCCATTTCCTCGAACCATTGAAGCAAAGTAGTGGCAATTTCCTCACCACGGAAGGATGAAGGGTTGGTGCTCAAAAAGTTACAGATTTCATAGTTATTTGGTGCAGACGAGGAGGCAGATCCGTTGGAGTTGAGGCTTTGGATCTGAGTGACAATCGTGGGCATCGCAGCAACGAATTCTTTTGTGATCCTAGCAGCCAAGCGGAGATCACGTGAACCAGATGAACGTTGGTGACGACAATGGTTTCTTAGAGACGACATTCTATAGAGACCAAAAATAAGAATTTATAAGATGAAGGATAAGTTGAGGAAAACATTAAACTAGTAAAATGTTTAATTATGTAAATAACTTAAAATAACGTTGCCTTAAGAAATAAGGGGATTTGCGTCATAAGGATTAAAAGTAAAAGATTATAAGATGGGGGGGGGGGGTACATAGCGTAAATAATTATTAAATGATGTAGTCAATATGATTAATGTGTGATGACTACACAAGGAGATAAGTCAGTTTAAAATTTATTTGATTAAGTTAACTTTACAATAAACTAACGAAATATATATTGTGGATGTTGGCATCCCATGAGCTTTCCATGGCAATTTGAATGGCCCAATGAACTAACGAATACAAACAACTAAGTAGGACAGCCATGAGCGTTACATGGCAAATTGATTGTCCCAACTAACTAACGAATTAACAACGCAATGAATTTTGTCGGCCCGATGAGCGTTACATGGCGTTTTAACCGACCAAACTAAATAAAGAACTATCGAAATAAAAATTGGGTAGTTGGAGTATATCCTGAATCACCACATATGATGACTCCAACAAAAACATAAAATAAAGTGAGAAATGAATAGTCGGGATTCCCGACTAACCATTTAAAATAACATAAATTCCACAATCGGAAGGTTACCGAATTTAAGCCACGAACCACCGTGAATTCAGTTTAAAAGATATTATATAGAATGCAACCACTAATGCGGTCATGGTTGACAACCTATGGTTTCGGTCATATGGCATTTTTGGGTCTCGCTCTGGTCCATAGGGTCGAGTACTGTGGTCAGGTTATCCCCCATGTACGGAATATCATCTTACCTTTGGTTCTCGGGACCGTTTTGCCAAGACCCAACTCACAGTTTCTCTTCCCTTTTCATTTATTATAGGGACATGCCACATAACCTAGCCCTAAGGTGAACGAGCAAAAACAACAGTTGGGAATTTTTCAGGAATTTCCCGAAAGTAAAAGCAATCTAATTTCGAAAAGTTTTCTTTGAATGTTGAGGCATATCCTCGGAGTTAGTGTGTGTGTGCATAACAATACAATAAATAATAAATAAATAATTATCTAAGAAATCTGTAAACAATTTAATTTTAACACAAAAAAGTAAACATATAAGCACGTATAGGGCTCCTAAGCATGTTACTATGGCACCACTAACGACCTATCTTAAACCTTCGGCTCTAATACCAATCTGTCACACCCCAACCTACGACGAAAATTCCGGGGTGTGAACTAATTGTCACAGCTCTCAAGGTTACTATCATGCACATTATAAGTTTCAATATCTATTAAATATATTTCCAAATAACAATCATCCATACAAAATCTCAATAAACGAAGTACATATATCAATCAATAACAATATGTCTTATTAAGTTTTCTTCTAGCATAAATCCTTAAGTGATCTTGTATTTTAGTTACTTCACATCAAACGATAACCTGCATATGCATTGAAAATAGAATGGTTTCACACAAGGTTGAGTGAGCAACACACCAGTTTAATTGTTCATATAGAAAATAAGTAATTGCAACAAGTCATATGAGGATAACAAAATAACCAAATGAGCAAATATAACTAAGATGTCGAGAAGCACAAAGCTATAACGACTGGCGTATGATCATACTATTATGAGATTATGTTGGACCTCTCCGAATGCGGAAGCATATAAAACAAGTAAGCACATAAACAAGTAAGGTATAAGTTGTTAACACATAAGACAATAGTTGCAGTTTTGAGCATAAGTATATTTAAGAAAAATAATTTACGCATATGTCCCCAAAACGTGAGAAAACGAGTAAAAAGAGGGGAATGTGGTACTCACCTCGATAGACGAACAAAGGTGGTTGAGATAATAAAAATACAGGAAATCACACGTTGACAATAAAGCCTAAAAGGAACAAAGAGAAGTACGGATATGCTAAGTATATGAACTAGATAGATTCATGAAAGCTCGATAAGTAAGTTAATATAATACCCTTTTAATCATAATTAATATAATAAAGATATTATATGTAAAATTGTTAGTTTACTAAATTATATATATATAAAGTATATTATAATATTTTATCATATATATAAAAGTAAAGTTCATCTTAAAACATTGTAGTTTTATAAATATTTTTATATATAAAGTTTACTTATAATATATATATTAAAACATAAAATATTAGTTTTTATATATATATATATATATAGAGAGAGAGAGAGAGAGAGAACAAGGTTAAAATAAGAAGTAAAACTATCCTGAGAAGTGTAAGTAATGTTTTTTACCCTTAAAAAAATAAAAACACACCGAACAAAAAACACACTAACAATATCCACCATCAGATGATCACATCCAACGTCAGATATTACTTCTCACACTTCTTACAAATAACTCACTTCTTATTCTAACCCCACCATATATATATATGTATATATACATATATGTTTACATATACGTACGTATATACACGGTCAAAAGATGTGAGAAAACAAGTGTTATATTGTCGGTTTTCGATAAAATAGTTTTAATTAATTAATTAATATTATTAATAATATACTTAATTATGTTTTTAAAAATAAAAATAAAGAAAAAACCAGAAAAATCGGGGTGGCAGGGGGTCGAACCCGCGACTTTCCCCCCTAAACCCAAATGAACTAACCAGCTGGGCTTAACCAGTACATGCAACATAAACCAGAACCCAAACTTTATAAACAGAAATTGCTTAGAGGGTTTGATCATGAACCCTAAAGAATTCAATTGATCAAATCTGTTGATGTTAAATGAATTGAACCATAGGGCTATGGTTGATTATGAGATCGCGAACACAAAACACTATTAATTTACCTCAGACGACGCACGGGAAAGGGTTAATTGCTTCAAACAGTTTCCGGCCAAAAATGTTGACGAACGATTTCGTAAGCGGCAGAGGTAATGTAATTAGTTATAGGATTATAGTTGGAGATGGGTGTGGGATGCTAAAGGATGAATCAGTTGCTGATATTATGCTCGCTTATTTAGGAAATCGATTTCTAGGGTTTATGGTTCGATATTTCGGGATAAGGATGCATGATTTGAATTAATAAACACGTTTATAATGTTTAATAGGTCGTAAATATGATAAACATGATAGTTACAAGATCAATTATCATCAACAAACGAAAATTCAAAGTTCAAATCAATAGATAATGATTTCAGGTACAAGAAAACTAATATGGGTTGGGTTTGGTAAACGGGTATCTAGTTTAACATATGGGTTATAATAATAATTTTGCTTTGGACCCTAGAGTTTGAATATGAATACAATTGAGATAAAAATATATAATTTGGGGCTAAAAGTGTAATAACAATAAAGAATTAAATACTGACAATTTAATATTAATAAAATATTCAACTAACTCGATAACACAATATTTTTAGTAAAAATAACCCGAACGTCAAACCGCGTCGGGTAAAAATATAAGTTCGAAAACCCGAGTTGTTATAGTTACTATCTTCGTTCTGTTTCTTACGTTATTATTTATATCTTGTTAGTACATGTTTTGGCTCGTATAATGTTTTCACAATTGGTATCAAAGCAGACGGTTGCTTGTAGGCTAACAAATGAACTTAGTCTACAACAAACGGAATCCATTCGCTATACAATCCATAAGCGAATGGACCATATTACATTGTAGCATAAAGACTAAACTACCCCTAGCCTATTCGATAATTTTCGGACAACAAATCATGTACTAGCATACCTTTCGATTATTAGGTTCGTTTATCTCATTCATTAAGTACGTACTTTCATTATATATATATATATATATAAGGTGGAGTTATAATAAGAAGTGGAGTGTGTCTAAAAAGTATAAGAAGGAATCTGGTGTGTTAGATTTGGTGATGTGATGGTCTAGGTGGAAAGTGTGTTTTGTAGGTTGTGTGTTTTATTTTAATACTTGTTTTATAGCATTCCAGGGGCATAATCGTCCGGTGTATTATATTATATATGAAAACTATAATTATCATTTTTTTTATCAAAAATTAAAACACAACACCAAGAACATTACAAGATATATATCTAAAAGTGTGTTTTAAATCAAAATAAAAAAAAATATTTCATATTTCCAAATTACCAAGAACTAAAACACACTAGCTTGAATATCATAACCAACATTAATGAACAATATATATTAGAGTGTGTTTTTATTAATAACAAGGCTTTTAAATAAGCTTATTACAAAATAATTTTAACGGAAATGATTTAATCTAGAATACAGATACGAAGATCAGTGATATTTAAAATGACCAAAAAAACACATAATATTCAAGAACTAAAACACACTTTCTTAAAAATCCTAACCAATTATGAACAAAAGCATTATAGATTATGAAATTAATTACAATGCAAAACACAATATTTCTTAAAACGTCATGAACGAAAACACTACACTATACCCTATCTATCGTTAAGCTTTTTCTTTATGTCGCCTCTTCGCCACCAAATTATTTTCCAGAGTTGAAGATGTGTGTTCTAAAAATACACCCTTCCAAAAGATGAACTAATTCTTCATATTCATCCGAAACATGCAAATCTGTAATATAAAATATAAATGTTGCACCCTTTTATTTTATAATATGATGTATCACCAAAAGTTCAATTTCCGCATATTGACGTTTTTCCAAAACAAAAGGTAGAATCAAAGCAAATAATTGGTAGCAAAATTATGATTAAAAAGTAGCAATATGACCTAATCATCCATTTAGATGAAGAACAAGTGCCGACGCCATGAGCGAACACCACCACCAACAGATTATCATTGTTATTATCAGGGATAAAACTTACCTTCATGGTTGTTGTACACCGCTTCAAAATCTCTTTTGGTACCGCTCCTTATTTCCATATTTTTGTGGTAGTGATCATAGGTTGTTCAATTGTAATGATTCAGCGATTGCACATGGTGGTTGGCGTCCGGTAGTGATGGTCGACATAGATAAAGTTTTGGAAGAAGTGATAGGTTTTGAATTGGTGGTTAGATTCATGAAATAAGGAATATTATTAATTATATTATAAATTACCAAAATAATAAAAAATAATATGGACGATTATACCCTTATATGTTATACTTCGTCTAAAGGTCTATATTGTTTCCTATGTTTCTTACGAATGTTGGTCTTTTTATTTTAACCTTACTCCCCCCTATATATATATATATACACTTCTTTCATTTGCCGACTAACTTGTCTTTTAAAGTTTACTGGACTAAACGGAGTTGACGAGGTCGGTTAATTCGGGTTATTATGTTTGAATTAGCATAAGTTATAGAGCTCTCTGATTTGCAAGGAGTTCTTTTATTTGCATGGAGCTCTCTGATTTGCATGGAGTTGCACTATTTGTATGCAGTTCACTAATTTTCATGGAGTTCTCTAATTTGCGTGGAGTTCTCTGATTTGCGTACATGCCCATCTCGCATACTTTACATCTTGCAAAAAACGATTCAAGAGAACTGGGATTCGATCTCGAGTCTCCCACCTCATAGCTCAACGATTTACCCACGCAACCAACTTGCCTTGTTGTTTAAACATTCATTTAGTTTGATTGTATATTGCTGTAGAAATTTACATCTCTTTTTCTTCTTCTTAAATCTACTATTATTATTATTATTATTATTATTATTATTATTATTATCATCAATCTTATTTACCAACCAACCTATACTATTATTATTATTATTATTATTATTATTATTATTATTATAAACCAAAGTTCTAACTTTGTTAAATTTAAGTTTCAATCTTTATCTTGGTTTATAAACCCTATATTATCTAGATCTAGAAATCATTAGCAAGCCAAACTTAAACGAACGAGTTTATAACTTAAAATGTACCACTAACCGATCTAGATCTTGAACATTTTCCTTCTTGTTTTTCTTGAAACGTGCTAAACTTGTTCTTGCAAAATTCTTGGATTCAAAAGGTGTGTGTGTTTTCAAAATGGAAAGTGGCTAGGGCTTTAGGAAAGGTTTAAGGTATATATGTACCTCAAGCCCATCTTTATTCTTCTGTGTCCATAAATTTCTAAGCCCAACACCAGATTTCTTATTTAACATAATGAATACTAAATATAACACACAATAATAATAAATCCTTTATTGTTATTTATTTTAATATTTAGGATGTTACATAATCATAAAACTCTAACGTTGTGACACCCTAAGCATACCTACAGGCCACACATGCTTCTCAATGCCTTCTTCAACCCTTCTTTTATTAGGTATTTTGAATTTAATTTCTTACACTCTGTTTTGATCGATTATCATTTTTATTATTATAGATCAAAATCTTAATATACCTTATTATATATTAGGTTGGTAATTGATGATGAACCTTATAACCCTTACTAACTAATAAAGGGTTTCATATTGAGTGTATATATAGAAAGGGAACAACTAATATATTAACCTAACCTAATCGCAATCACAAAAATGATTTCGTGAACTTCTCTCTCGTTCACGGTTTCTCCATAAACCATATACCTCATCATTAACACACATCATAAAAGGGAACTCAACAAAGATGACAATTACATCATCTGAATCATACTCTTCTGTCGTAGCTACCCTCTCCACTATAACATGTACACAAATTATTGTAGGTTTATCATATTATCATGATTTTTCATTACTAACATAAAGAACTGATAAACATGTGGTATCAGAGCGATGTTGATTAATCAGTTTCTCATGTTTTCCCTAAATCTGAATCTAAATCGGAAGACAATGAATAAAACTTGATAAACCCTAATTTGGTATACACAAAAACTTGATGTGCTGAAAGTGGTCTATAAAAAATTTAACCTAACCTAGACACTCTAGTATTAGATTTATAAATCAAGACTCTCCTAATGCTAGACCACTAGATAGGCAAGTGTATCTATCAACTGTAGTAAAGCTTAATGAAGTCCGAATATCGAACCCAAATGACACTAACGACACCTAAACTAGACTCTGACTCAACTAAACTAAACTGAATTAACTGATTTTGTGTTTTTTATTATTATCATAAACAAAAAAAAAATACTTAAACTAAAACTAGACCCAAACAAATAGGGTAGTTACTCAAATAGGAAAACAACTACATAGGCAAGGAATCCTACTAGTTAACTCGTAAACTCTCGGAATTGGATTTATGATTGGTAACCAGATTCTAAAAAAATGAAACTTAAGGAATAACTAAAGTATGCTAGATCACCTCCCGGTCTCACCAAGTATACCAAAGAACCTTAAATATCATGTAAAGCTCAACATTTTAATGGGTCGGATCACCTCCCAGTCTCACCCAACCTAACTATCCTAAGGTACCCAAAGACTAAGTTACCTCCCGGCCTCTCTAATCACAAAACTCCCTAAGGCGTAAATGGGTATTCTTATTGAATTCGGTTATAATTCGGACCTGTAAGAATCTATGGGAATTTAGGGTAATTCACTCCCGTGCAATCACTTCCCAAACCCGCGAAAGACCAGGACAGACGACACTTAGTTACCTCCCGGTCTTTCAAGTGACAAAATATAAGGTATCTCTAAACTCTTAATTATCGTTCCTATGGAATAAGTCGACTATAAATCATAAACTAGTTACAAACACACAGTTGTAACCTAATACGCATCCATACATGAAAGACATTTACAAAGACGCGTATGGAACAAAAATTGATCATAAATTAATACCAAATACGCAGAAGCATCATAACCACGAACAATACAAACTTTACCAAAGCATGAACCAATCAATAATAATCCAAAACCAAAAATAAAAATAAAACAAGTCTAAAAATATTCATCCAAACCCAAGCAGGATAACAATTTAGCCAATCATAAAATCGATGAAACAAAGATATAATATTTATTACGGTTGATTGAAAAAGAAATAAAAATAGTTGAGTAGCTTGCCAGGTAACTTAAATTAATTGAGTTGTATGCCTTCGTGCTTGCTTCTTTCTTGTTTTTTCTATTGTAAAAACGTATGATTCCTTGAATTACACAGGAAGCCAAAAGGCCTATACATAGTACAATGAAAGGAGATAATTACGGACTATCTATGGTAGACAAAACAAGCCTAATTACAAGGTGATTACAAAAGATGTACACAATAATGCCAATAATAAATGTCAATAATATCGGTGATATTATTTGACTAACAGTCCCCTGTAGTTTGAGGCGTATGTGAGCGTAAGCATAAACTGGATCGAAATCGTTGAAATAAATGTTTAGGTAACCCCTTGGTGAAGATGTCCGCATATTGATAATCAGCCGGAACATAAAGGACTTTAACGACACCAAGACGAACTTTTTCTCGAACAAAGTTTATATCAAGTTCAATGTTTTTGGTCCGTTGATGTTGCACTGGATTGTCGGCTAGATAAACTTCAGAGATATTGTCACAATAAATAATCGATGCATGTCTAACCGGAACGTGAAGTTCGAGCAGAAGGTTAGGTATCCAGCTAAGTTCAGCTTCAGTGTTGGCAACACCTCGGTATTCCGCTTCGACGCTATACCGAGAGATAGTTGGTTGGCGTTTTGAGGACCACGAGATAAGATTGTCACCCATGTACACACCGTAACCCGATGTTGACCTACGAGAGTCGGGACACCCGCCCCAATCAACAGCTGAATATGCGGTCAACTTGATCGACGCAGAGGGTGTTATCAGTAGACCTTGAGAGATAGTACTTTTGATGTATCTGAGGATTCGTTTAAGCAACTGAAAGTGTGGTTCACGAGGGGCATGCATGAAAAGACAAACCTGCTGAACCGCGTATGATATGTCCGGTCTAGATATGGTAAGGTACTGTAGAGCATCGGCTAAGCTTCTATATAGTGATCTGTCAGAAAATGGAGCACCAGTAGTGGCACTAAGTTTAGAACCAACCTCTACCGGGGTGCTAGCGGGTTTACAGTTTGACATTTTAGCGCGCGATAGTATATCAGTTGCATACGTTGACTGAGATAGGTGCAAACCATTATTTTGTTTGTGAACGGCTATACCATGAAAGTGGTGCAATGTACCAAGGTCGGTCATGTTATATTCGGCAGATAATGATTTGATGATGCTGTGTAGTAGAGAGTCACTTGATGCGGTAAGAATTATGCCATCCACATACAAAAGTAAATATGCCATCTGATCACCTTTGTGATATATAAACAATGAAGTGTCGCATATACTACTCGTGAATCCACATTTTGAGATATACCCTGCAAATATTTTATACCAAGCTCTAGGAGCTTGTTTCAATCCATAAAGAGACCGATTAAGTTTGCATACATATTATTACATATTATGGATGTGAGTTGGAATTAAAACCTGGTGGCAGAAACATATAAACCGTCTCTTTCAAGTGACCATGTAAGAGCGCATTTTTAATATCTAGTTGATGAAAAGGCCTTGCCTTTGATGTAGCAAGGCTAAGAACCGTGCTAATCGTAGTTGGTTTAACTACGGGGCTAAACGTCTCATCACAATCAATGCCTACAGTGTGACTTTTTCCATTAATGACAAGTCTAGCTTTATGGCATTCCAACATCCCATCAGCATGAAATTTATGTTTAAATAACCACATACAACGAATGACCGGTGCATCCGCGGGTCTCGGTACAAGTTCCCACGTATTATTTGCCAATAAAGCTTCATATTTGTTAGTCATGGAAATTTTTCAGTTAGGGTCGGTTAGAGCCGTAAGACGAGATTTAGGTAAGGGAGAGACCGATGGAGATGTTTCGGTGTTAAGTGATAGTGGGTGACGGGTTTTGAAAATTCCCGATTGTGATCGTGTTTGCATGTAATGAGTAGATGTAGGAATATGAGGTGGGGTTGGTTATGGTGGGTGCATGGTGGTGACTGGATGCTATGTGACGGGAGGGACCAGGTCTGAGGTTGGGTGGGATGAGTTTGTTGTTTGTGGTGAGAAGGTGGGATGAGTGTGTTGGTTGAGTGGAGAATGTTGTTGCTAGTTGTGTGAACAGAGAAGGGTGTGGTGCTTTGGGTCGTGGGCTGAGAAGGTGTAGGAGGTGGGTTGGCATGTGGATTATGATGGGTCTGGTGTGGGATTTTGTGGGTTTGAAGTAGTAAAGGCTTGGGTGAAAATAACTGGAGACGGGTCCAAAAATGAGTGGTTTGGTAGAAGATGAGATGGGTTAAACAACGGGAATTGCGTTTCGTCAAAAGCGACGTGCCGCGAGAAGATTGTTTTGCCGGTTGAGATCTTAAGACACTAGTATCCGCGAAAGTTGGCCGGATATCCAAGAAAGACACACGGAGTAGACCGTGGCGCAAGTTTATGAGGATGAGTAGACGAAAGGTTTAGATAGCATAGGCAACCAAACATACGGAGATAGTTGTAATCTGGTTGACATAGGTAACATAGGGAAGTGGGAGTTTGATATTTATGTAGTTTTGTGGGAAGAATGTTGTGTAGGTATGAGGCCGTGTGAAGGGCTTCGACCCAAAAGGAAGAACTAGTTTGCTATGAGTGAGGAGGGCAAACATGATTTCATTTATTCGGCAAATCATGCGTTCGGATTTCCCGTTTTATTGGGAAGTGTGCGGGCAAGAGAACCAAAATTGAATGCCATGTTGGGTGAAAAAATGTTTAATAGTGTTATCGAACTCACCACCCATATCACATTGAAAAGCTTGAATATGTAATTTGAATTGTGTCTTAACAAATTGATAAAAATGGGTGAACTTTGTAAATGCGTCAGATAAAAACTTTAACAAGTAGACCCATGTATATTGAGTGAAGTCATCGGTTAAGACCATATAACATTTATAACCTGCATGACTCAAAATAGGGGATGTCCACAAATCACAATGTAAAATAGCAAAAGGTAACAAAGTACGAGTTGTAGAATCTGAAAATGGCAAACGTTTGTGCTTAGACAATTGACACGATTGACAACCAATCGGTAACTTATGCTTATT
Organism: Bidens hawaiensis; assembly: GCF_021521415.1. Classification (NCBI taxonomy): domain Eukaryota; kingdom Viridiplantae; phylum Streptophyta; class Magnoliopsida; order Asterales; family Asteraceae; genus Bidens; species Bidens hawaiensis. Next base: position 93,087 of record NW_027498566.1, read on the forward strand.
GCAAGAAATAAAATGATTAGAACTAAGAAATTCCATGACGGGTTGACCAAAATGTCCAAGTCTGTCATGCCAAAAGGTGGATACTTGAGAGGAAGCAAAACAAGCTGTGGGAGAAGCGTTTGGGGTGACCGGATAAAGATTACTCGTACTGATGTGACGACTCAGGATCATGCCATCCTTGAAATCCTTCACAAAAAAACCATAACGATCAAATTTATTAAAAGTCCAATTGTCAATATTGAACTTACATACGGAAATTAGATTTTTAATAAAGTTTGGGTTATAAAGGACCGAATTAAGGTGTAGTTGTTTAGATTTTGTGGGAAGGTTGGTGGCTCCCGAACCTAAAACTGGAATGCGATTGCCATTACCTACAAATATTGACGATATTGGTGAACGAGGAAAATGAATTAAGTTTACCTGGATCATATGTCACATGAGAAGATGCACCTGTGCCCATATGTCACTGATCCGAACTGGAATTCATGGAGAGTGCTTGAATTGCCGCTGCTAACTGTGTTGGTTCGAGAGGGTCAGTTTCTGTGAGATGGGCTTGGGCTGCTGGGTTTCTGGATTGGGCTTGAGTATTGTTGCTGGAGGGAGAGTTAGGCCTTGGACCCCAAGGTTGAGCCGATGTCTGGGTTAGGAAAGGGCACGGTGGTGGAGTCCATAATGGTGCATAGGCATTTTGAGAGGCCCAATAATGATTTATTGGTGGTTAAGCAAAATAAGGCATTTGGTGTGACTGACCTGGGCTACGATTATCAGATCGACCACCTCTATTGTAATCTAGGTGAGGGTGTGACTCATGGCAGTGAGAGCGGCGGGGTGGATGATCACGTTTGGACGGTGGGTGAGTCTCTTGGGGTTTTTGAGGTTGAGTATTGACGGCTGTAGCAACAAGAGGGGTGGGGGAGAGAAGGCCACACGCTTCAATTCGACGAGCCTCTGATTGAAGTCATTCCACGGCTTCGGTGGGAGAGACTGATTAAGTATGGATACTGTCGCGTCATATTTCGAGGTAATCCACATATAAGATGAAGTATTCGTTGAGTATTATTAATAGGGCAATCGACTGCAGTGAGTTGATCCGCAAGTTCGCGGATTCGTTGGCAGTAGGCATCAAGATTAGGCATGGAGGCAAGGGTTAAGTTTGTGAGTTCATGCTGGAGAGATGCGGCGCGTGGTCCTTTGTTGTTCAAGAACAGTTTTTGACCCGCACCCAAGCTTCATAGGCCGTTGATTCATCTTCAAGAACCCATACGAGATATTCGTTGATGAGGGTTCCGTAAATCCACTGTAAAATGACGACATCGATTTTCTTCCAAGATGGATAATCGGCTGAGGTTTTGTCAGGAGCCGGCGAACCGTCGATGTGATTAAGCACATCGTATCCAACGGCTTGAAGCTTGAAAAGTTTTACCCATGTGGGGTATGTAATATCTGAACCATCGAGAGGACGAACCATGTTTTTAATGTTTGTTATAGTGTATACCGGATAAGGGATTTTGGTTTTAGTTCGGTTTTGTCACCCATGGAGATGGATGAAGGTGTCGACTAAAAAAAGGAAAAAATTAAGTGAAGGAAGGATGGAGGCATAGATCGAAATCAAGACTAGGTATGATACCATGTAAAAAAGTATGATTCCTTGAATTACACAAGAAGCCAAAAGGCCTATACATAGTACAATGAAAGGAGATAGTTACGGACTATCTATGGTAAACAAATCAAGCCTAATTACAAGGTGATTACAAAAGAAGTACACAATAATGCCAATAATAAATGTCAATAAAAATAATATCGGTAATATTATTTGACTAACATCTATTACTAGCCGCCATAAGGGAGGCCATCCTGTTCTACGAAAAGTGTGTCCCCATAAAAATAAAAACCTTGCTTTTATTAACCACGCCACCCAAGAAATTCAGTTGCCGACTTCCTTACTCATCAAAAAGGCCTTCACGTTTTGGGCTGGTAGGTAACATATGGAATCAGGTCTTTGATTTAATCCAACTTGATTTTAAAAAAATAGTGCAACCCATTATTATTATTTTCAATAGCCTCTTGCAGCATGTGAAAAAATAGTGTAGTTAAAATGTTGAAATTCAAGAATATAACTCAAAACAACAAAATACATATTACTTCATTTAATAAAAATAATAATAACTTATCCAGTAAATTGTTTTGATGGTGACGTGATACAGATTTTGAGCCCATGCACATCTTTTAAGTCATACTTTACTTTAGTTTTATTATTATTATTATTTACTCACTAGTCTCACAATTAGTAAAATACTCTATTTTAGCTCATCGATCATGAAACTTTTATAATTCAAATACGAGCCAATTAAGGGTACCATCAAGTAAAAAAACACAACCCCAAAGCAACTCAAAAGTGTAGGAAATAGTTACAATGTTTATATATAATTTAGCCCACATCAGTTTTCATCCCTAAAACCAGTTTCATCAAGAAAACCATTTATATAATTATTTAGAAACGTTAAAACTCGTATTTGATAAACCCTAAGATTTTCGAAATATGATATTTTTTAATGATGTTCTTTATGTTCATCACAATTTTTGAAAATCACATAATTTGATTTAGAATCTAGATTGTGATAATTTGTTTTCTCTAATTTGTTGGTTAAATTCTAACTATTAGATTTTCAAAATCTGATATACTGATAAAGAATATAAATTTCGAAATTATACATATCTTGGATAAGAATCAATGCCTAATGATTCAAAGTAATCTTTAACAAGTTCTGGGTTACGAGGAATAACTATTCAGGTTTAAGACGTTCATGGGTTTAAAATAATAAATAGTTCATGGTTTCTGGAAACTCAATAAAACCGGGAAAACATCATGTTTAAAGAGAACTCATTAAAAAACCGGAAACACTAAATCCTGAGAACTATCTATTCCTGGTGTGACATCCCACATCGTGTAACATCCTGTTTTCGATTATAAGAATAAATAAAATGATTTCGTTTATTTGATAGTGTGTCGTTCATCAGTTTAGATAATAAACTTTGAGAGAGTGGGCTTGGACCTTAGAAGATGGAGTAAAAGATGGAATCGGCCTTAGGTCCATGGGCTTAAGGGAGTATAAATACCCCTTAAACCCTAATCCTTTCCATTTTATCCATCTCTACATCATAGCCTACACCTTGGAAAACACACACAAACACTATTGTTTAACCCGAACCAAGATCCGAAGGCGAAAACCCGAGCTTCTTGGTGCTAGATCGTTGTGAAGAACCAAAACAACATCAAAGACCAGCTCGTGTTCGTAGTTCGACTCGTTAAAGTACGTTTATGATTAGAAATCATTCGTTTAGGTTAGGATTGGTTTAGGAAATCACAGATCTGTTTTAGTATGTTGAAAACGAATCCAACACAACAAATATTACTGAAATTGATTAACATTTGATAGGTTAATCGTTAACCTAAAAGAACCCGTATATAGATGTAAAAATCGCACCCTTTAAACATGAACGTTTGGCCGATTTGATGATTGGGGTTTGTTAGCGCTGTGATTTCGAGGTCAATGGTACCAAAATCATGTTGTTTCGTTAAGATTTGAGGGTTCAATCACAAAAATCCGACTCTATTGACTAGTTGCTGTTCTTGGAAATTTTGACTTTGACCCTAAGTCAAAGTCTGGATAAGATGGATGCAGTTCGTTATGAGGTAACGAATTAGTCATCCATTCGTTAAGACCAGATAACGAATTAGCTCAACCATTTGTTAAGACAAGATGACGAACTAGCTCACCAAATTCGTTATGTTAAGGTAACGAATCAAGTAAATCGTTACCCGCCAGTTTGCTATGGAAAGGTAACAAATCAGACGATAATAAGAGGACGAATTAGGATAACGAACCAGATCTCAAAAGATAACGAGTTAGCTAACGAACTAGACTTAATTCGTTATAGAGAATGGATTAGCGAATTATAAAATAAATTAAAATGTTAATGGAAAATGTGTTAAGACAGTTAATAAATTAAAAGTTTAACCCCAGCCAGGGGCTCTGCCCCTTGGACCCCGCTAGGGGCTGCCGCCCCTAGAACCCCGCTGCAAGGGGCGCTGCCCCCGGACCCCCGTTCATTGTGGGTTATATAAAGATAGAAATACGATATGAGTAGTAATAGTTAATTGATACATGTAAATATTATACAGTTAGCCGTGCACAACTCAAGAAGGGAATAAATATTTAACGGTGAACATAACCACATTCAGGTGAGTTTCTAGCCCCATTTCCTTGTTATGTTTTCGGGACTGTGTGCATACTCGATGTGATAGTTAATACACTTACCTTAACTAGTAAGTGTATGCCATGTATGATTTATATGTTATGTATGTATATCTTAAATGCGAATGAAAGCTTGTCGATACGTGAATGATCTTCGGATATTGCACGTGATGACAAGGGAGGTATGTATATGATAGTTGACTGTGAATGATAGATATATGTATAATGTATGAATGTGTATGAATGATCCAAGAAAGTATATATATGATATGGCTATGTAAAGACAGTATGCACGAAGATGAAGAAAGAGGGATCAGATCCTAATAATATCTGAGATAGAGAAGAAAGGGATCAGAACCTAATAATATCTGCGATAGAGAAGTAAAAAGGGATCAGACCCTAATAATATCTGAGATAGACAAGAAAGGGATCAGACCCTAATAATATCTGAGATAGACAAACAAAAGAGGGATCAGACCCTAATAATATCTTATATAGAAAAGGAAGGGATCAGACCCTAATAATATCCGAGATAGAAAAGAACAGTAATTTATATAGTATGAAAGTAATAAAGTATGAACGTATGTATGTACTTATGTAATGAAAGTAAAATAGTAAAGTAATTATTATGTGTCTTCGGATGCATAATTGAAGGTAAGTGCATGTATGGTATAATGTGTGATTAACTAGAACTCACTCAGCCTAGCTGACTTTTAGTATGCACGCAGGTTAACAGATTGAGACAGCTGGCTTGAGATGGATACATGGCAGGATGAAGAGGCTTGCATCTGAAGATTGTCATGATGTTTTGAATGTTATAATTTATGTTATGTTTTAAAAGGCAAATTATGGATAATTGTAATGAATGGTTGATGTTTTATATTATTCCGCGAAAGTTTTAATTAACTCTGATATTTAGAACTGTGTTTATGAGTAAATCCAACGTCCAATGTAGGGCACCGGTAACGGGGCCTTACACATCGGTTGGGTGCTTAATGGTTGAGTATGAGAGGAGAGCTCCACAGTTACGCATGCTTACTTATAGTAGTATCAAGATGACTGACCTTCTAGGAAGTCTCCACCTAGGCAACCAAACGCAAATCTGTGTGGAAATGGTGGTTTGTCCTGGCCTATGCAAACAATATTATGGTGTGGTGCTAGCTGGGCTCTTACAGATGGTAATAGAGCCAGGGCTGAACCAGTGGTGCCAGGTCTCACGAGAATGCTGGACCCTAAGGGGTGGATTCTAACATCCCACATCGATTGGTGAGAAGAACAACACCTTCTTTATAAGGAAGTGGATACCTTCTCCATCATAGCGCATTTTGTGAACTTAATGTTAGTGGATGAGAGAAGAACTCCACAGTTAAGCTTGTTCACGTGGTAGTATTATCAGTATGGGTGACCTCCTGGGAAGACTTCACCTAGGCAACCAAAAGCAAATCCATGAGGTGATAATGGTATGTCTAGGCCAGTGCAGACAATATTATGGTGCGGTGGTAGCCGGGCTATTACACCCAGAAACTTCAGATTTTCGAGAACTTTAATTTCCCAAAAATCCTAAAATATTCGTAAACTAATTCCAGAAACCCTAGATTCCCGAAAACATATTAAAATTCGAAAACTCAATGTTTGCGAGGAACTGTTTCCCCAAAATCTCTAAAATTCATGGAAATAATTTCTTATAAGCTGACCTTTCTAGAAATAATTTCCAAAGCTCCAACCCCGAACCCAGGTGGGGACGCTTCCCCCCCGCAACCCCTAGGTAACTCATCATGGAGTTTGATCACACTAATAAGTGGTCTGCTATTAACCAATTAATAGTTTTGCAAACACTTTGTTAATACACGGGTTTGCGTCTCGGTCTTCGTATAACGTATTTGGTGTTTAGTATAATGTATAGGGGTATTTTGGTCATTTAATGTTTGCCTTATTCGTTTAGTATGCCTCATTCATTATCTATGTTAACGAATGTGTTGAGTCAAACAATTGACCTAACGGGGAGATTGTTAAGTCAAAGATTTGTTCTAAAAGAGACATATGGAAGATTGAAATCTTCTCAACCTCCTTAGAATTCGCTAAGTATGGATCCGGGCACACCTTAGACCTCCGAGCAAGCTTTTACTTAGCCGGGTATGATATTTTGTCTATCGGACAAGGTTATCTTCAAGAAGTCTTCTTTAGTGGATATCCGAGCAAGGTTTGCAAATTGGTGTATTACCGGGCAAGGTTCACTAGTTTATGCAAATCCGGGTAAGGTTCACTTTATCAAGCAAGTCTGTTCTTCAAAGCCAAGTAAAGTTCACTCCCGAGTAAGCTTTTGGCTAACCAAGCTCATGAAGCCAAGTGATTGGAAGACCGAGCAAGGTATTCATTAATAATTGTGGTCCAAGTAGGCTTGATGTTTTAATGGAATATCTCTAAGTAACATCGGGCAAGGTTCAACTCAAGCAAGGAACAGTGCTACCGAGCACACTTCGCTAATAAGTTATTTTCTAGCAAAGAGTTGGATGGATCATTGGAGAACAAGGTTGCTTGTAAGGGTTTGTCGGGCAAAGTCTGGCAAAGTCAAGAAGATTGAAGTCTACCCGGTAAGTATTTTACTTGGTGAAATACTCTTCAAATAAAGTCTACCCGGAAACTGATCCCGGGCACACTTCTATGTTACCAAGTCCTAAAGGATGGCAGAGCACACAGCCTACTCGGAAAATGAAGATTGTTGCAAAGCCTACCCGAAAGACTTGTTTTACACTTAGAATAATTCTGAATATGTAATTTGAATATGTTTTAGCATTTAGGGATTCTAGAAGGAATGACAGCTGTAAAGGAGGTGTCAGGCCTATAAAAGGAATAATTTAGGGCACGCCTCCTAAGGCAGACAGACTCATTAATTCAGAGAGAATATTATTGAGTGTGACGGCTGTCTTAGAATAGTACGGATAAACTTTCCTTCAAGAAACCCTAAATCGATTACCCTTTGTATGATGAACATTATATAAATGGAAATCTTTTGAGTGATTCTTGTGTGTGTTAGTTACATTTGATTACTGGTAAGCAACCAAATCGTTTGTTATTGATTCCGCCTTTAACAAACGGTAATCTTTCTAAATATAGCAACCCTTCATTAACTCCCTTGTCGACACATCTATTTGTGTGAGTTATGGCATGATTTGAATAAGATTCAGCTGAAATCGGGGACCTGACAGAATGTGTGTTAACGTAAAGGTTCATTCGTTAGGGGATGTTAACGAATGAACATAACGTGTGGTAACGAATGAGACGCTCATTTGTTAGTCGTGTTTAATGAATGGGCTCATCTTCTATATATACCCTGTAACTTATCATTAATAATAACAATTCTGATTATTTACATCTAAGCCTCGTTACTCTGTCCAATTACTCTCTCAACAAACAGTTAATGCAATCTACACACAGCTAAAGTAATCCTAGTCAGAGTTTGTATCAAAGACTAGATGGTAAGTGTATTGAATCAGATTAGATGGATTCTCAAGTGGTATCAAAGCCTCTGTCTGATTGAACCGTGTTTAGGAATCGACTTCGATACAATTAAATCATCAGTTGGTTGATAATTGTATCTAAATGTATTGATATTGTGTGCGGACTATTCAAGGTATAAGATCATTCAATTAGTTATTGAATTGATCATAATTAGTATGAATTGGATTCTAGGATTGTTCATACTAACGTTGTGAACATTTAATAGAGATTAATTCAATTAAGTGTTAATGAATTGGTAATTCGAGTTTCTGCTGGAACATAGACCGAATTGGTTAAGTTTTTGGTAAATTTGGACTTCAATTGGATTATGTTTGTGGTTCAGATCAGTTCGGTGATGTTCAAAATGAATTGACTAGTAAATTGAGTGTTGATTTAGGTAATTTGGTTGAGGATTGAGTGAGTTTGGATAGTTTATGTGTTTAACCGTACTAGTTTGAATATTGAAATGAGTTTGAAGATTTGAAGATATGAATGCTCATTCGTTCTTTTCTTGAGCTCATTCGCTAGATTTAACGGCTCATTCGTTAAGCAATTGTAACCATTTGTGACAATTGTTCAGCATCTATAACAACCCATTCGTTACCACAGTTCCTCATTCGTTCACAAAACCTCATTTGCACCCTCATACTTTATTGTTCATTCACGTGAACATTTACATTCATTCGTTTATTACGTTCGTATATTTCTCATTCGTGTGAACAGTAACATTCGTTAGTGTTCATTCTTTACTGAAACATACTTCATTCGCTACCTAAGCATACTTCATTCGTTGCCAAATTTTATCTCATTTGTTACATAAAGTATCTTTGACTTTCACAGATTGTCAATTTTCACCAAAAATTTTCAATTTGTCAGTTATAACCCCTGAACTTTCAAAGATGACAAATTTATATGCACTTGCGTTCCCAAACGCTTTAATGACACATATTTAAACGTAGATTCTGAGATCGGGTCTCATACAAAATGCATGAGACTCATGAATTTGTGTGATTTCCCTAAATGGGGTTCATACTTTAGAGCCCACTTGGGATCCGTTCATCTGGATTGTTGTAGGTTCCTGGACGGATCTTACACGAGATATCCCGATATACACAGGTGCGGAATCCCTGTGTAGATCGTTACGGACGTAGAATATTAGCTCACGAACACACGTACACACAATACGAACAACCACACGTTATATTGATAACTCAAACCGAGATGCTTACAGACACACGTCAATAGACACACACGTAACTGAACTCGATCAACCAAAACCTAAAATGACCAACTCTGAAACAGTAACTCGTAGGTTACTTAAATACACGACAACTTCGCCTCAGGCGAAGTTGTCAATAACTTCGCTCGTTGAACAAGTTCGCCTAGGCGAACTTGTCAACAACTTCGCTTGGTTAACAAGTTCGCCTAAGCGAACTTGTCAACAACTTCGCTGTTACACAAACAATTACATAAACAATATTACAGACTCGATTACAGACTTTATACATATGAACTACTGACATCTATGTACCAACAGACTCCCCCTTGGCAGTAGCTTCATATCTTGATCTTCATAGCTCTTGTCTTGTAATCCTGTATCTTCATGCGTGCACTCCTTCTCTAACACACACCGTGACTACTCGCTGATATTTCCTTGCTTCATCCTTCCAAGCAGGAATATAGAATATCTTCTTTTCGTTCAACGCTTGCAAATCAGCTTTCGATAAGTTAACAAGATGCATCGGGTCATACACCCTCAGCACTTCTTGTTCATCTTCGTCTTCCATCACGGCTTCAGCAGTCTGGCAATCAACGTACCACCATTTTAGATTCTTCAACACATCTTGAGGCATATTCTTCATTGGAACCTCCTTGATGCATCGGATCGGCTTGTACTTCATCACCATCCATGGCTTGCCATCTGCTCTCAATCCCCTTTCTGTATCCTCCACAAGCTTTCCCTTCTGTGGCTTTAATAGTTCAAACTTCTTTTCTTTTACGCCTTCTTTCCACACAACCTTCTCAATCATTCTTGCCATATTGTTGTTACTTCTGTTTATCAGGCCCAATCTGCCCAAATCTTTCACCTCGCATTCCGGCAACGTGTTGAGAGATCTCAACATTCTCTTGAAGTATTGAATGCCATCATAACATTTTACCACAAATAACTTGATCTGTTCATCATAAATCCAACAGATGATTCCCTTCTTCGCCTCAGCATAGCCTTTAATGTTATAGCTTTTCTTGAACATGGCTGGAACAGCAGGCTTCTTGGTCTTGATAAACCAATGAGCACAGCCTTCCTTCCACCTAGGCTGCTCCTCCCACTCAGTAGTCTCATCCATCTCAGCCCTCACATCGGCTTTCTCAACTTCAGGGATCTCGTGTTCGACATTTTCTTCCACAATCTCTCCTTCCTCTATCACATCCTCAACAATAATTTCTGCACCAATCTTTTCAATCTCACTGATTGGCAGAACATCTTCATCAAATAATACATCGTCGCTGAACATATCAACATCAAGTTCCTTCAGCGCATCGATCACGTCATCATCACCACCAGCCGCTTCGGTAGACTCCCCCTCAGCTGTGGAAGCCCCAAGAGCTTGTGAGGTTCTTGGCAGCTCACCACCTGCACCTTCCGGTGCATTGGGATCATCGTCTCGGTCTTCTCTACGCTTGGTCCTCAACTCATCTCCTCTACAGCTCATCTCCCCCTGAGATGCCAAGAAAACCTTCAAGGCATCTATTATTTTCCCGTGCTCAGCCAGGAGGGAAGCCTGCAGTTGATTTGCTTCCACTAGGCTTTGAATAGTCTTTGACTGCTCAGCTACAATCCGCTCTAGTGAAGCTATCCGTTCCGAGTCAGAACTGGGCGTGTCCGCAGGTGGTACCATACCCGATACTCCTGCAGTAGTGGTGACCGTAGACTCAACAAATCGTGCTACTACCACCGGTGGAGTACGCGATTGAGGTGGTAGAGACACAATTTCTGGAGCCGACGTCTGGACGGCTGTGATCTGTGGAATGTCAGCCGACGATGTAGCCACTACGGGAACAACCGTAGCGCTTGTACTCGATACCTGCACAGAGGTAGGAACAAGGGACATACCAGACAAGGCAGGTGGAGCAAAACGTGCAAACCTTGAAGTCTCTCCGGCTCCAACACCCATACCTGTCGTTTCCCTTCTTGAGCGCTTTCGCACCAGCTGTACAGCCTCCTCTTCATCAACTTCCTCATCTTCGTCATCTACAATTCTTTTCTGCTTACCCACTGTTCTCTCATGTCTCACCATCATCTGTCTGGCCTCTTCCATCACCTCATCAAAATCAGCTTGTGGACCCGAGACTTGAGTATTCTCATGTGAATCAAATCGGTCCATATCAAACAGCCCTTGCCCGCCGAACATGGCGTCAAGATCAATCTCAGAAGCTGGCACAGCAGCAGATACAGCAGAAGATACAGCAGGCGCAGCTGATACAGCCTGGGGTGCTGCCGCCTGTTGTTGGCTTGGATCCCTAAACTCGTCCCCTGCCGCAGGCACATACTCCGGGTTAATAAGATACCCAAAAAGCGGAGTATGCCTGGGACGCAGCTCAGGCTTGCTTCGTGCGCTGGAAGTGTGACACTGAGCAAAGATACGTTTCGTCACACATTCCACGTATCGAATAGGGCGTCTTTGAGGTAGCGACGGAGCCACATGATTTAAAATCATCTGTAGGAATCGTGGATACATTGTAAACCGCTCACGCGCCACAGCCCTCCTCTGACGATCGATCTCGTAAAAGATCATCTGACTAAAAGAATATCTTTTATTGTAAGTCAGGGCAGTCATAGCAGACTGCATCGTCGCACCCGTATTGTAGGTTCCTGGACGGATCTTACACGAGATATCCCGATATACAGACTATCATGACATGCATTAGGAAGCGCCACTGATCTAATAAGAATCCTTTCCTTCGCTGTGTATCACCTAAAAGACCTGAATACCCCATCCTTAGGAACGCGCCATCACGAAAAGGAGCAACAAACTCCGTGGGGTCATCTCTTGTTTCTTCTCCAAATTGCAACGCCACCCGTATGTGTTCAGAGGAAAACTGAACAACTTGACCATTAACGGTGGCTCGCATCACCGGGGGCTCAACCCGGCAATCATACTCTACCGTCTGCCAAAAGTCTTCAATATTCGGCAGTGAAATAGGCAGGGTAGTGGTGATAGCATGAAATATTCTTGAGCGCAGTAGAAAGGTAATAATCTCCCGGTAGTCCTCCACGCCTTTTGCATCTGGATCTAGAGTGATGAACTGGTTATGAGCCGGAAAGAATAGCCTCTGATCGTCACCGTCGTCACCACCAGCTCCTCCAACAGCAGCCATATTTGCACTAAGCGAACCAAGTTAGATAACCGTTAAGCAACACACACGTTCGCTTTATACCATGAGCGAAGTTGTGATCAAACATGTATAGGCGAACTTAAAGGTGAGGCGAAGTTGGGAACAACTTCGCTTCATCTGTAAGTTCGTCTAATTAAATTTAAGTAAAATGATCAAGGCGAAGTTGATGTTAACTTCGCCTTATCACAACATCGCCTAGGCGAAGATAAGAGTTAGGCGAAATTAAGCTTCAGGCGAAGTTGCGGATAACTTCGCCTAAAGCGAAATTAAGCCCCAGGCGAAGTTGCGGATAACTTTGCCTAAACCCTAACTTCGCCTTCATCTGAATCGGCGACTGTTCAGATTCAAACGGCCAAAAATCCGATGATTTCGCACGATTTGACGATCCAGGAGAGAAGAACACAACATACTAGTGTTATTAAGACGAAAAGTTCGTCCATGAATACGTAACACAAGTTTGAAAAACTCGGTTTTGAAGGTCCGACGACCCGAGGTCTCGAACCGGGTAAAAACGTCTATGATAGAACATGTTAGTGATGTATATCGACAACACGTACCCTCAAGTGATAATCGAAATTGGAAACAAAGATCGAAATCGGAATAAGAATCAAGTTCGCCGGGAAATTCTTAAGTTCGCCGGAAAACTCGGAGCTTAAGTTCGCTGATACTTTGAAAATAAAGAAAATCACTGTTTAATAATCCTTATATAGGGTCAGTGTAGTTCAGGCGAAGTTACGGATAACTTCGCCTAGGCGAAGTTAAGCACAAGTTCGTCTGATTCAACAACTTCGCCTATAATTTCAAAATCAAACCTTTAAGTTTGAACATTTTGCAATTAACATTTGAAACTTCCAAAAAGAGTTAAACAAATATGATCATGTCTAAGTAACCAGTTATCAAAAAATACAACTACAAAAATAGGAAAAACTTATAAAAATTTAACAAATAAGGGATCAAATTTCAGTCTAGTCAGGGACACCACGTTTTAGAAAAGATCCTAATAGGAATCATACTAACTACGTGACTGTTACATAGATCCGTGTTTAGCTGTATTATGACATATAGAGACAGGTTGTAAGCAGGTAATATACTTAAGATGGTTTTCATCGTTTCTGTGATACGAGTTAGGTTCAATTAAACCTTAAAATTTAAGTGGGCAACAACTTAGAAATATTGATGCCTCCTATCTATCCTCAAAGCGTATTTGGCTTTCCCCAAGTCACCCCGAATTGACTTCGACCCATAGTGTCTGATTAACTTGTAAGTATTCTATGTCTGGATCCCGTATTCATTCTTACTCCATGATTGTGATGTCTCGATATCTTGAACTCTCTAATGTTACAATAACTTCATGAGTACAATTTTTTTTTTTTTTTCGACGATACTTATAGACTTCAGAGTAATAAATAACTGCAAGTCCCGAATCTGTATCACTGCAGTGTCTTGAAATGCTTTCTTCACGGGAATCAGAACACTTACGGGCTCGTGTATGACTGGGTAATCACTTTTCTGCCTATCCTTCGGAAAGATATACATGAAGACACGCAAAACTCTTAAGGAGTTTCCACATAAAATCAAGTAAACTTTAATTTGTATCACATCTACTTTTACGCACCATAAAAAGTTACCATGACATACAATGATTGTCCTAAAGCCTTTTAAGCCTAATAACTTCATCAGTTAAGCACACAAAGTTAGTATAAATATCATTTTCCAAGGTTGGATCAATTTTCTGTTAAACATAGCAAAGAACTTCTTTACGAAGTATTAGACTTGAAAAGTAATTTCATTTCCCATAAAAAAAATATTTTGATTTCAGTCACCCCGATCACGTCAAAGTCTTCAGGTAAACGGCAATCCCGAAGATCCAATGGATCAACTGGACCGACCACATACAAGTATGTGTCCTTCTAACTATGTATGACCGACTAATTTTCAGCGACAGAAAGAAAACACATCATAATCGTCCCGGTCACTTTCATTCATCTGGTTAATGGCGACCCTCATTCTCTAAGTAGAAACGAGGACCAAAACATATCCGAGGATATGTCCATCAATCTGAGGTAACCGACTAATTTTAAGCAATAGTGATGTTTTTTTTTTTTTTGTTTAATAAACACAAAAACATGGTTACTCGGGATTGATCATCCCGTTTAGCTCAATTAGGTTTTGAAATCTGGATTTATCAAACGCTTATGTAAATAAATCAGCGAAATTTTCCAGCGTATCGACCTTTTCGACCTTGATCAGTTTCTTCTCAGCACAATCCCGTATGAAGTGATGACGAATGTCAATATGTTTAGTTTTACTATGCTTCACGGGATTGTTAATTACTGAGATGGCAGCAGTGTTATCAATTAAAATAGGAGTGAGTAAGAAATTCAGACCATAGTCGCGCAATTGTTGCTGAATCCACAAAACCTGAGAACAGCAGTTGGATGCTGCCATATATTCAGCTTCGCACATTGAGATTGCAACTGACGTCTGTTTCTTGCACTGCCATGAAACTAATCTTCCTCCGAGAAACTGACAACCTCCTGTTGTCGACTTCCGACTCTTATTGCATCCTCCATAATCAGAATCTGTGTATGCTACCAGTTCTACGTCTCCTCCCTTCGGGTACCACAACCCTAGCTTCGGCTTGCCTTTGAGATACCGCAAAATCCTCTTCACACCCTTCATGTGAGATTCCTTTGGGTTTGCCTGAAAACGAGCACAAAGACAAACAGCAAACATTATATCAGGCCTAGAAGCAGTTAAATACATCAAAGAACCTATTATAGCCCGATACTAAGTTGGGTCCACATCTGCGTCACCGTCAATTTCAGCTCCCAACTTGTGGTTGACGCAAATTGGAGTGTCAAATGGAGAAGAGTCCTCCATCTTGAAACGCTTGAGGACATCATGAACATATTTTGTTTGATGAATGAACATCCCATCCTTCTTTTGATCAACCTGCAATCCTAAAAAGAACGTTAGTTCACCCATAGCACTCATCTCGAATCTTTTCTTCATAACGGCCTCAAATTCCTGACACATGGAGACTCTTGATGCAGCAAATATGATGTCATCCACGTAGACTTGAACTTGCAGGAAGTCACTTCCTTTTCTCTTCACAAACAAAGTACTGTCGATCAAACCCCTTTCAAAACCATTTTCTAGCAAGTAGTCCGATAACGTTGAATACCAGGCACGAGGTGCCTGATGTAATCCATACAGCGCCTTGCTCAACTTGTATACATGATCAGGAAAGTCTGGGTCAGGAAAACCCGGAGGTTGCTCAACATACACAACCTCATCCACTTTCCCATTGAGGAACGCACTCTTTACGTCCAGCTGAAACACCTTCATCTTTTCATGAGCAGCAAACGCCAGAAACAATCTTATGGCTTCTAATCTGGCGACAGGAGCAAACACTTCGTTATAATCAATCCCCTCTTGTTGATTAAAACCTTTCACGACTAGCCTCGCCTTGTTTCTTATAATGATCCCCTTTTCATCTCTCTTGCACTTGAACACCCATTTTGTGCCAATTGCATGCACATTCCTTGGTTTTTCAACCAAAGTCCAAACTTCCATCTTCTCGAATTGAGCCAACTCTTCTTGCATGGCCTCGACCCACGAGTTGTCCTTTAAAGCCATTTGATAATTTTTCGGTTCAATCTGGCTTATAAAGCAGGTATACAGGCATTCATCGATTATTCCTGTCTCCTTAATGCTTGTATAAACACAGGTGTGTTCATTCAAGCTACTTCTCGTTTGTACACCTGAGGACACATCACCAATCACATTATCCAAAGGGTGATCTTTATGAATTCTCGTGGTCGGAACAGAACCGACATGCAAATTATCTTCCAAATTAGAAGAGATCTCATCAATGGTTGTTTCATGCTGAGAGTGAAAAGGATTGATAAATTCTTCTTCAGTTGAGGCAGCAGGGGTATCGATAGTGTTTGATGAGGAAGGTTGACATTTTTCAATCAACTGTCTTTGCAATAGATTTTCTTCCTCATCGAGCATCATCTTCGTCGCAGCTCTTTCTTCTTCTTCAGAAATCTCCAAATCCGGTACGTTAAACGACTTAAAAAGCTTAACATAGTCGAAAAGCTCAGCAGGTCCATTGCTTGGTTTTGGCGGTTGGTAACTTGTGATGTCAGTGTTACATACCACCTCCACCTTGCAAGTCAAAGTATTGAAGACACGTCTGTTGGGAGTCCCAACAACATAACCGACTAAGATTCCTTCATCGGCTACTTCACCAAATTTCGAATTTGTCTTCAAGATCGAACAAGGAGACCCGAATGGTTCAAGACCACTCAAGTTGGGCTTCCTTCCATGCATAAGCTCATAGCAAGTTTTACCAAGTCTCTTAACGGTTAACACTCTATTCAGAACATAGCAAGCTGTAGCGACTGCTTCAGCCCAGAACATCACAGGAAGCTTCGAATCTGCCAGCATAGTCCTGGCTCCTTCAATTAAAGTTCGGTTCTTCCTTTCAGCCACTCCATTCTGTTGCGGAGTATACGGAGCGCTGTATTGATGTTCAATTCCTTTCTGAAGACAGAAGATCTCCATTTCAAAATTCTTGAACTCTGTCCCATTGTCACTTCTGATGAACTTAACTGTTTTACTCATGACGTTCTCAACTTTAGTAATCAAACTCTTCACCATTTGAGCCGTCTCATCTTTCGATTTCAGAAAATATACCCACGAGTATCGCGAGTAGTCATCAGTGATCACCAAGCAGTAAGAAGTACCTCCTAGACTTTTTACATTCACTGGACCGAAGAGATCCATGTGAAGCAGTTCTAGAGTACTGGCAATTGAGTTGACCTTCTTGGTGAGATGGGATTTCTTGTGTTGCTTTCCCTTCTTGCATGCAATACATTTGTCTTCAAAGTTAAAACTTTTCAAGGGAACGCCCATCACAAGCCCATTTTTGACAATGTGGTTCATCTTCCGAAGATGAATGTGCCCCATTCTCCTGTGCCATAGTTCGGATTCTGATTCGCTTGCTTTTGTCAACAAACATGATTCTCCCAAGGCCATTTCAGTAGACCTCATATCCATCACATACGTATTTGTATCACGTGGAGCTGTCATCACTATCCACTCTTCTGGTATCTGAAAACCAGGCTTCAACACGATCGCCTCATTCTTCGTGAAGTGAACAGTATACTCCTTATCACAGATCTGCGACACACTCAGCAGATTGTGCTTCAGCTCTTCCACAAAATTCACATTCTCAAGTGTCATCTTCCCATTGGACACCGTTCCTTTCCCAGTAATTCTTCCTCCACTTGCACCAGCAAAACTAACTCTGGCTCCCTGAACAGGTTTTAAGTCGTGCAACAAGAATTTGTTGCCCGTCATGTGCCGGGAACAGCCGCTATCTACAATCCAAAGACTGTGGGCAGCCCTGTTCAACTGTTCCTGCACAGTAAAGCAAATGATTAGAATCTAGGGACCCAAGACCAATTGGTCTTGGATCTATACATCCCGTACTTCTGCTTTCCGAAGTTAGCATATGAATAATTCCTGTCAGTCCTAGTAGGAAATCTCATTGGAGATTGAATGTGAGGCCTTCCAAACCTATGTGTATTGAAAGTATTATATCTTATGGTTTGGTGATTAGCATTGTAAAACTGAGGTTTGTTTCTGTGAAAACCTGAATTAGTTACATTTTGAAACTTTAAAGGGTTTTCATTTTTAACAGTATTAAAATTACCAGTAGACTTATGCTCAGTTTTAATAGGCCTCCAACCTCTGAATTTCGGTGTCAGAGGACAATCTGCAACAAGATGTCCTACCTTATTACACCGAAAACAACACCTATACCCCATTTTCTTTTCAAATGTTGTTTTGGATGTAGAGGCAGTGTTACCAGCCGTTCGTCTCACATAAGGTGGGACGTACGGGTTGAGTGGAGTACTCTTTGTAGAAGTTTTATCTTTATCTCCACCAGTGGGTAACACTACCTTCTCTTTTGTCTTACCCGATTCGGACAACTTATCCGAATCCGATGAGACTGGACTCGTAACAGAAATATTTACACTTGAAACAGGCGAACTCGTTTCGCCACTACTAACACTACCAACACTTGGTTCTTTACTTGTAACCTTGATAGGAACTGTCTGAGGAACTTCAAAATCAGCAGATTTCTGTACACTAGGGTTAAAAGTGTAATTATGGTTATACGGTGGTGGAACCTCGTGATAACCAATTCCTCCTCTCTTTGTAGAGGTACCTTGATCACTAACAAGGTGATCAAGAATAGCTGAGGAATTTCGGAACTGCTCCAGTTTTCGGTTCAGTTCCACCACTTCCACCTGGTGGTCAGCAATCTGCTTTTCACGTTCAGCAATCAGTTTAGTCTTTTCTTCAAAAACCTCATAACTAAGATCAATAACTTCAATTTTCTCAGCAAGTTTAGTTTTTAAGCTTTTAACATCTTTTTCACATGCTTTAATTTTAACTTTGTAACTGTTTTCTCTTGCTTTTGTAAAGTGATGATCTTCTTTAAGAGTTTTAAATTCAGCATCTAAACGAACATACTGATCAGTCATGGTAGCAAGTTGCTCAGACAAATTCTCACATTTAGTACAAAAAGATTTAGAACTTACCTCGGAGCGTTGATCATCGTTATCTGCCATGAAAGCTTTTTCCTTACCAGCAGCTTTCTCTTCTCCAGTAGTCTTCTCACGTTCTTCATTTTCAACCTTAGCCATATTTGCCTGTTCATTATTTTCATTCAAATGCAGGTTCCAGTTATATTCACCTGCTTCTCTGGACAGCATGGCATTGACTTCTTTAGTACTTCCAGTGTGCTGTGGAGACCGGCCCTGACCACGCTCAACTCTCTCGTTTCTGCAATCTTTGGCAAAGTGCCCGTTTTGTTGACAGTTATAGCACCTTACCTTGGACTTGTCGAACCCTGGCCTGCCACCAACAAACTTTCTCCCCATCTTCCTCATAAACTTCTTCACTCGCCTCACTATCATGGCCATCTGCCATTGTAAATCCATCTCCTCCAGATCATCAGCATCGATCTGGTCATAGTCTTCATCTAGCATTGCCGGATCAACTACCTTTCCTTGAATATAGTTTTCGTATGAAGCAATAAATGAAGCATAGAGGCCAAACTGCTCTTCAGCAGATTTGACGCTCATTGGCATCTTTGAGTAATTATTGCTTGAGGAACTTGAAGATCCACCACTCTGGCTTGCTGTCTGTTGAGTACTACTTGATCCACCCGCAACAAAGCAAACATCCCCATTTGAATTTACTGACACATGCCCCTCCTGTGAAGAATTGGCACTCGACTCACCTTTCGAGTAGTAGGCGGCAGAGTCAGTTTTTGAACTTGTATTGGAGTTCACTTTCGCACCATACATGCTTGGATCTTGAACCTGATCCATAGATGTTTCTTTCCTCACCATATTAAGCTCAAAAGTTCTGAGCTTGTTGACAGCGGTTTCAAGATCATAAGTAGAGAAGTCCTTGTCTTCTCTCATTAATACAGTATACATCTCCCATTTTGGTGGGAGAGCATCGAGAAGTTTTTCTACAATCTCTTCTTCTCGGTAGGAAATGGAGTAGTTACTCAATTCAGTCATGAGATGATAATATCGAGTGATAATATCATCAAGAGATTCGTTTTTTAAGTACTTAAAGACTGAAAATTGAGTTTTAAGCAGCTTTATCTTTGAGGCCCGAATGCCTACATTTCCTTCGAATCTGCTCTCAAGAGCTTCTCAAAGTTCTCTAGCCGATGTATACTTTCTGAATGTATGTAGGATCTCCTGTGGAAGAGCCATTGTGATTGCAGCATGAGCCTTGCTTTCGGCTTCGTACATCTTCTTCTCCTCCTCTTCCATTTTACTGTATTTCTTTATTTGGTCTCGACCCTCATACTGCATGATTGGTGGAATATATCCATCTTGGATGCATACCCACATTTTTGCATCCTGGTACTTAACATACTGTATGAACCGATCCTTCCACGCAACAAAGTCGGTTCCTTTTAGCAATCTTGGGGCCTTTGTAGCTGACCCCGCTTCAACTTCCATCTTGACAAGCTCTGAAATGTTGATTGACGACATCCTTCTTGAAGACTAAGAAACCCGAAAAATTCTGAAATGGGCGAAGTTAGAAAAATTTCTTCGAAACAGTACTGTAGGCGAAGTTAAGTATAACTTCGCTTAAGTAAAAACTTCGCTGGATCCTTTGTAAATTCGCGTAAATGGGCGAAGTTGAGAATAACTTCGCTTAGGATAAGCGAACTTAGAAAGTAAGCGAACTTGAAGAGAACTTCGCTGAACGAGGCGAACTTGAGAAGAACTTCGCTGAGTTAGGCGAAGTTGAGGAGGTAGGCGAAGTTATGAATAACTTCGCTTCTCCTTATATCTTCGCTGAAACCCTACGAATCCTGACGGCAACTTCGCCTGATGAACAGCAACTTCGCCTGATGAACTTGAACTTTCTGCAGATCTGAAAAACGGATTTTAACGACGATTTTGACGATTTGAAGGCTTAAACACACTGGTAGGAAGCTAGAATGAGCAAAAACACCACAAACTCGTCCCGGTAACACCCGAAATGGAACGAATTCTACACCCGCGTGAATATCCCGAACCACACAATCGAGCAAATGCTCTGATACCAATTGTAGGTTCCTGGACGGATCTTACACGAGATATCCCGATATACACAGGTGCGGAATCCCTGTGTAGATCGTTACGGACGTAGAATATTAGCTCACGAACACACGTACACACAATACGAACAACCACACGATATATTGATAACTCAAACCGAGATGCTTACAGACACATGTCAATAGACACACACGTAACTGAACTCGATCAACCAAAACCTAAAATGACCAACTCTGAAACAGTAACTCGTAGGTTACTTAAATACACGACAACTTCGCCTCAGGCGAAGTTGTCAATAACTTCGCTCGTTGAACAAGTTCGCCTAGGCGAACTTGTCAACAACTTCGCTTGGTTAACAAGTTCGCCTAAGCGAACTTGTCAACAACTTCGCTGTTACACAAACAATTACATAAACAATATTACAGACTCGATTACAGACTTTATACATATGAACTACTGACATCTATGTACCAACAATTGTATACAGATTCTGGATGTTGTTTATATACCCATATTGGTTGGAAGTGATTCTGCTGGATGGTTTGAGTAAAATTTTACTGATATGACCGTGAAGAAAAGAATGCCTACGATATCGAAACATAGGCTTATTTTACATTGACCATGGCTTTACCTGAAAATATCTTTCATCAAGTAAGAAATATTAAGATATGTGCTTCCTTATTTTAACACTTAAGAATAAGAAGCATTGGGAACACCAAGGACAACAAGAAATCGATGCTTAAGTTTGAATTCAGAAACTTTTGTCTATTAAAAGGTGAGACCGTGACTGAGTTATTGACAAGGTTTTGTCATATAATCACAAAGATGAGTAATTTCAAGATGCCTCCAAGCGAGGTTGACTAGAATGTACTGTGAAGAATGCTCTACCTGCTTCATATTCTACGTACTTGTTGGTGCTTAAAGAATACAGTTTCTTTAAGAATGAAGACCTTATAACAATGAAATTCGATCAAAAATTAGAAGAAAGAGAGTATGATCTGAAGTTCCAGAATTCTTCCAAGGATAATCAAGATCCAACTCTTTATGGGGGAGAACTTCCTCAAAGCATTACGTCTGTACCGATCACAACTTTTTATTCTCAAACAAGTCAAGAGATTCCTCAAAGTTTTGAGACTTTTCTTATTGTATCATTCATGGCTTCTGGGCCTGGTTCTTCGTCTGGTACAACTCCTCATAATTCACAACCACCGAAGGTTAACATGAAGGAGGCAGAACTACAATTTGCCTTCATGTGTGCTTTTTTGACATCGTACGAATAGTCGGTGGGTAGTCAGATTTATATGAGTGATCTAAATAATGAGGAGTAAGATCAAATAGATCCATATGATCTTGAACTAACGGGTCCTAAGCGGAATATTTCCATGATTGTAAGAAAATTCAAGAAGTTCATACAGAAGACATGAAACAATTTATCGACGATGAACAAAAGGATTGGCTTTAATAAATTACAAATCAAGTGTTATAATTGGCAAGAATTTGGTCATTTTTCTAAAGAGTGTAATAAGCCGAATAAGGATTATCCAGGCCCAAGGACTCAAGATAGAAACTCGAACAAGAAGTATAATCACTATGAGTCAAAAGAAGAGTAATATGGGGCTGAGTCAGTCAAGCCAACTGGGTCACAATCCCTGATTGCACAAGAAGGAATTGACTGGTCTCAAAGACTTTTGGGAAATACATCTTCTGAGGGTAATCAAGCAAATTTGGCATTGTTTGAGGAAGCTAAACACTTTGAAGATGCAATTGGAGACAAGCTAACTGATGAAAGAGAAAAATCAGAAATTGATTTCAATGATTCAAGCATTGAACAATCCGAATCATTTGCTTGCATGGCTAAGATTGAAGAGGTTAGTTCTAACTCTCATGATTATGTGTTTGTTAATGTAATGACATCTGTTTTTGATGAACCTCTGAACACAAAATGTTCTCAATGTGATGAAAATAAGTCTAAAGTTGAGGCTATTCGTCAACACAATGAGACATTAGTGCCTGATTTTACCATTCTTCGTAATAACAACAGACAAGCAACTGTGACTAAAAGAAAATCAATTAAAAAATTGATGCTTTGTCTTATAGTAATCATCATTTGAAGGTAGAGGTGTCGGTCAAGTTAATTCTTATTGATCAACAGTTTGAAGAGATCTTAATATTACGAACTAAGATCACTAAACTTGAAAATGAGGTTCTATAGTTGAAAAACAAGTTGAGTTAATTTAGTGATTCATCATTTTTGTTGTATGAAATCATTAAGGTCATTGGTAAACAAAAAGGTAGTAAAAATGGTTTGGAATTTGTTGAGGTTTCTCCACCTTTTCAAGATGATCACACTATGATTCCATTTACGAGAGATTGTGAGGAAGTTGATATTAATAATCTTTTGACTGTTGATCCTCCCTTAAATGTCAATAGAGTAATCAAATAGGAAGAATCAAAACAAGTAAAACCTGAAAAATCAAGCTTTAAAAAGTCAACTATAGAATTTCATGTTAAAAGTAGTGTGATTTCTATGAAACTGATGATGGAGTTTGGTTGAGGGTGTTGTTGAACCAGATGTGGTAGAAATGAATTTTTCACTTTCAAATCATATTCTTTGTGAAACGCATGAATTTAAGAAAGTTGTGTATGGTTCACACACTTCTGATGCAACTGAGACTAAATTAGAAAAACCAGTGATTTCTGATGAGGATTTATTGAGACTCATAAACCTTGTTGAGGTTAAAGTAAAGAATGACAGGGTTTCAAACTCAAAAGGGTGGATAAAGTATTTCATGAAAAAGATATCCCTATAAGTTTTATCAAACCTGAATTAATTGAGAGTGTTTTAAAAAATAAGACTTCAAGCTTAAACAATCTTGAGAAGGATTTTGAAAAGTCAGAATTGGTTAACAAGACTAAATGAAACCAAAAATGAAAATTCAGTTTTTAAAACCAATGAAGTTTGGTAATTCAACTAGATCAGACACACTTCAGAGTTTTTCTGATTGTTCTCATCTGGATTTCTATAAAAACAAACGTGCAAATCAACAAAGTTTTTCTAATGTAAAACCAGTTTCAAGTCAACCTAAAGTTTCACCTATTCCTGTTGCATCACCACAACCGCTTATGGATATGAGAACTTGTTTCTCATGTGGTGAACGAGGAAATGTGGCAAAACATGTGGAACTAGGGTTAAACCAGTTAAGAAACCTTTGGCCAAGGAACAAGTTCCTTTGGTAAAAATATTTTAAAACGACAACCTTAACAAGTTGAGCTTGATGATACTCAAATTATGTTTCATGACATTAATCCAAGAAAGATTGTGAATGTTAAGATAAATGATTCTAAAGTAACTTGCAAACTGGTTAAACTTGGTAAACCGCTTTGTAAGAATGTGGCATCTAGTGTGATTCGGGATTAGCATTTTGAAACGTAGGTCAAAGAGACCTTTGACTTATCAATAAGTTAATCGGTCAAATCAGAATGCTACTAAAAAGGAATCAGTTGGGAGTATGGTTCTTGTTAATGATCTTCCAACAAGTAAACTAAAATTAATGTATGATGAAGTGAAACGGAGGTAGAGCCCAAGACTGAGGTGTGGGCTGCCTTTCTGAACTAATCATCTACCTAAATATGCAGAGTTCATCCAAGACTATTTCAAAAGATGAATGGATAATGGATATTGGATGCTCTCGACATATTACCGGCAATCTTAATCTCCTTACTAATGTGAAAGATATTCAAGGAGGTTATGTGGCCATTGCAGGTAATCAAGGTGGCTTAATTACAAAATAGAGTGAAGTTTTGAATGGTCATATTACATTAGAGAAGGTTAATTATTGTGATAAGGTGGATCATAACTTGTTGAGTGTGTCACTGATTTGTGATAAAATTATACCACCTTATTCACTGATAAAGAATGCGTCATTCTCAAACTAGGATTTGTTATTCCTGAGGTCATAGTTGTCATGCGATCACCTTGATCAAATGATATCTATGTGCTCAATATAGCTTCTAAATTTTTATCTTCTTCCACTGCAACGTGTTTTGTCTCAAAAACAACTGAGAAGGACATGATCTTATGGCACAGAAGTATGGGTCACATTCACGTTCGTAAAATGAATCATTTGATGGCAAATGATTTGGTGGATGGCGTATCATTGAAGAATTTCAAATTTACTGATCACTGTGTTGCATGCAAAAAGGGTAAACATAAGAAGAAGTCGCACCCGTTGAAGCTGATTAACTCTATCGATAATCCTATGGAACGACTTCATATGGACTTGTTTGGGCTAGTGAACCGTTAGAGTATTGCTGGAGATCTTTATTGTTTAGTTGTCACCGATGACTATGCAAGATTCTCATGGGAGTTATTATGAGTACAAAAGATCAGACACCAGTTCTAGTATAAAATTTGATCACTAAGATTGAATCTCTTTACAAACATAAAGTGAGACGAATTTAATGTGATAATGGCACAACGTTCAATAATAGTATATGTTGGAACCCGAAATCAATCCTTTAAACAGATCTCAGATCTGTGTTAATACAATTAATACCTTAATACAAATCTAGCTTATAATTAATTTTGATTGTATATGATATGTGTATATATTATCAGTATTAGTAGTTGTATGTGTGAATAATATTAAGATGAAGATCGAGAGCGATTTTGGACAGCACTATGTTAATTAACTCTCAAAACTTAAATAACTCGTGAATAGTGTTCACGTATAAATAGAAGACGGACCTAGTTCGCTAACATCCCCTAACAAACTGGAGTCCGCTTCGTTACATACATTACAAAGTAAATAACTTAACAAAACACCCCCTGATTCGTTAAACATCCTTAACGAATCAGGGGAAACTTAACTTAAGTCTTAGTTCGCTAAACAACCTTAGCGAACTAGAAATTACATTAACGAACTAACTAGATAAATAATTGTTTATTACAATAAACAAAACGACAAATACGTTAACAATAAATACAAAGACTCAAGACGCAAAAACGTGCACTAATAGACGCCCCCTCGTCTTGAGCTCTTTGTCTTTGGTCTTCACTTGAAACGCTTGGACTGCCAGTCTCTGCAACTATGAATTCCATTTTCATGACAAACACGCACAACGCGTTGGAATTGCATAGCCAGGTCATAGTCTTCATCGCGCTCAAACAGAATCTTGTTCTTGTGCAGCACGTCATTGTCGGTCTCAGATAAATTAACCAACCACATCAGGTCGATTATCTTGATAAGCTCAGTCTTCAGTCCTTTACCAAGAACAATGACGGCCTCGCAAGTACGATTGTCGTAGTACCAGTGGTCAAACGTAAGATGCATGTGTTGGTGCATCGTCTTCACAGGCACCCGCTTCATCGTCTTTGGCGGCTTTACCTTAAGAACAAGTTTCCTCCAGCCAGTCCTTGGATCAATCTCGTCAATACGTTTACGTCTCGGGACCTAGGGCTTGAAGAACTTGAAACCATGATTAACCTCGAACAGTAAGTGTTGATAAAACCACTCAGCTGCCCGGTAGCCACCACGATTGATAAATGGACGACATGCGAGGGTACGAACATCCCAACGCGGTAGTGTAAGAACGTCCATTATCGTTTCATAGTACTGGATTCCCTTCTCCCATTTAACTATATATACCTTAAGATCGGAATCATATAGCCACGAGACGATATCACCATGTACCTTGGATACAGTCTTGAAGGAGGTCACTTGGTTTGCTTTGACCCAAGCTGCAGCTACATCTTTTCGTTCTTGATCTACATACCGATACGCTTTGATAATCTTACCCGCCGCTTTGTAGCTGAACCACTTAGCAATATCGGCATCGGTTGGGTTTTCAATCGAGCTGAACCGAGTGTCCACAACCTTCTTACCCTTTGACGTCTTTTCCAAATCATCTTCAGCTGCTTTAACCATTTGCTCATCGAAAACTGGAGCACCTTGATCAACATTTGTGTGTTGAAACAAGTCAGGGTACTCCTCAGTAGCGACGTCTTCCATCTCAACATCCTCGTCTTCATAAATAAATTCCGTATTCATTTGAAAAGACGGATAATCTGTTATACCTTCTTCATTCACCACCTCAATGTCAGACTCAGTCTCTAACACAGTTAACTGTTCATCATTCAACCCAAGCAGTATGGAAATCTGCTCCCATGTTAGAGACCTATCAATGAACTGACCAACCTCGATCTCATCCCTGTTCACCATACTCTTAACAACTCCCGAACCATCAATAAAAATTACCGTGTCAGCTTCAATTCTATCCAGAGGTTTAGCCTCTGTTTAATCTTGATGAACAATGATTTGTTTATCCAAATCACCACCTTCACTAGTACCAGCACCGAAAGATGAGCTGTGCGCTTGTTTAGGCTCACCTCCTGCACTAGACTCGTCAGGATCTTCATCGTTGTTCTTGAGTTTCTTATAGGCATCCTCTTTGCAAGTCAACTGCAAGATTAGATCCTCTTGTTTCTTCATTTTCACCCCCTGAGACTCAACAATCGCACGTAACGCTTTAGTCTCATTTTGACAAAAAGAAATATAACTCATCATCCGTCTTTGATTCTCCATAAGGCGTTCTTGGTTTTGACGGTCAGTAGACATTTGGTTTTCATACAGATGAAGAAGATTTAATAGCATATCTGTCTGACGGTTTGGTGGCAAGTTATACAGGGATGGATGAACTGGTTGGATTGGTCCTTGAGGCCGAGTAATTCTCATAAAAGAGACATCACTAGGAGGAGGAGGAGGAGGAGGAGGAGGAGGAGGAGGAGGAGGCCTCATGGATGGTGTTGGAGGGACAGTGGATGTTGTAGCAGAGGGCAATGGTATTTCAACAAGTTCCATATGTGGAATTAAGCCCAACTGCTCAAGATGAACCATCGTTGTTGTTAATGTAAGCGCCGGAGTGCTAGTAGTAGGCGGCACTACCGGGCGTTGAGATAAAGTTTGACGAGGCGGTGGCCCACCAATAATCACACCGGCTCCAACTGAAACACATCTCTTAGTTGGAATATCAGACGCTGGTGCTTTACCTTTCTGTTTTCGTTCACGTTGAGCTGCAATGGTAGCAGCTAACGCAGCATTTACAGCATCTTGTTGCTCTTGAAGAGCAGCATCACGAGCTCCACCATTACCACCATCTCCATCATCATCGTTCCCACCTTCTCCCCCCCACGCTCGGAATCCGAGTCATCGTGGATCCAGCGTTCATTGGGAGGACATACATAATTTGGATGAATGATATGACCAATCATCCGCTTGTCCCGAGGCCTCTCCTTACGGTAAATTGTCATTAGACGTACAATGCCGGCCTTCATGTGTTCCAAAGGAAGCACATCGTTCACCAAAGTTCGATCAATAACCAGGTTTGGCATCAAATCTTGAATTATCAATTGCAGAAATCGAGGATACATTAAAAACTTCTTCGTTTGAGTCGTTTGCTGGACTTGCTCTTTTAAATGATCAAAAACCATTTCCGAGAAGTTGAATGGCTTGTTGAGAATGAGTGCCACAAATGCCGATTGTAGACTAATACGACATTCGTCAAATCCTCCTTTACGACCACCCATGCAATGAATCAGGACATGTAACAGATACTTGTAAGGATGGCATAAACTATTTTTGTTAAACATAGACGCCACAATATTACCACCATAACGTACACGTCTGAATAAACCCTTGATTAACTCTTTATCAAACATACTTGGGTAATTATCATTATCTCCAAACCGAAGTACCCTTCTAACCACATCCACATTCACTGTAATAGGGGTTTGATTGATTGTAGCTCGAATGTGGTTCTCAGCCTCAACGAACTCAGCAGTATTCCAGAACTGCCTAATAATACTCAGATAAACAGTAGGTCTGGCAGTTATGGCATAAAGTATTACTGAACGTCGTAAAAATGCCAGAATATCTCCAAAAGTGGCTACGTCGGCAACATCCGGATTAACATAAGCACATATATTGTGCTTCTTATCATATGATAACAATTAAACCTCTTGTTGTTCCTGAGGTTGTTCTTGATCTTGGGGTTGACCTAATTCTTGAGGAGCAACAGGTGGATCTTGGTCCATTTGATCGACCATGTAAACTGAATAGAATTAAAAACAAATATAAGTAATGTGAAGATATAATACAGTTAACGTGTATCTATCTATTTATCTATAGATGGTGTATTTAATTTTACATGTCGTGTGTAATCAATATATTTACGCGTTTAGACAGGTGGAATAAAAATTCATTAATAACAAAAGTTAATTAAATTTAATTAATTAATGTAAAATAAAATGTCATTCGTATGATTATCAATCTGATTTGTTACACACATGTAATGAATCAATTGATTCGCTATCAGGTAAATATATTAACGAAATAGACTTAGCGAATTAACCATAAATATTCACGAACTCAATTCTAGTTACTTCCAAATTTAACGAATCCACAATTAATTCGTTGAGAAAATGATTCGCTGAGCTAATTCGTGTGCTTACTTAACGAAGTGGACATGAAGCAGTTCCAGTTCGCTAAGGTTAACGAATGGTCAATAAAGACTTGATCTTTGACTCGCATAGTCAAGGTCAAAATTAGATTAAGAACACTGAAATTCAACAATAATAACCCAGTATCAATTAATCCATAATCGTCGTTGGATAACCGAATCCACAGGTTTAGCCAACTCGGAAATACAATACGAAGCACATGGTGTTGAGATTGAGGCTCAACACCGTGAAATAATTAAGGATGCTCGGAGAGTTAAACAGAGCCTAAAACCCCGAAAACATAAACATTTAATCGACCTAGCAAACAAGAATCAACCTTTGATTAAAGTCTACCCAGGGTCTCGGAATCACATTCCGACCATAATGAAATCATAATAAACTATAATAACACAATATGATGTCGATTAAGCATAGGTTTAAGAACTCGTAAAACCCCTATAAAAATTGGATAATTAGCCAATCAACACCGTGTCATTTTTGATGAAAATCACAAAGAAGTGATAATCTATAACTAAGGAACACCGTGATATACTCAAATGTTCAAAATTCGAAGGTCAAGAAAATCAGAAAAAATTTGAATAGGGTGACTTTAGGTATAAGGAAGGTGAAGGAACAGTGAAGGACGAATCGTTTCACAGCTGTCCTTTATACACAGTCCTTACACGCTTCCCTATGTACGAATCAAACAGATTCGTTAGTGATTTAAATAATGAATCAGCCGATTCGTTACCCTTATGTTAATGCGTGGCATAACGAATTAACTTCAAATCATGTCTTGATTCGTTAAGTATGCATAACGAATTGGATGCGTTTCGTTACAGAGTGTAGAAGCGAATTAGAGGAACGAACTAGAAAGTAGTTCGTTAAAACACAATCCTAATTCGTTATCCAAAAATAACGAATTGACAATTATTTAATTTTTTTAACTTAAATAATTAAATGAATTAAATAAAGAATTTATTAAATATTACCCAATTAATAAATAAATGATTTAACTTAAAAGAATTACCGAGGAACTTTATCCCAATAATTAAATACTTTAAAGACGTTTCACGTTTTCGAAACATAACTTAAAAGATAAATAATAAGTAAAAAGAAAAAGTAAAATATTTTTGGTATTTTGTAAAAAATTAAAGAATGTATTTACAGAAATACCCGAACTTTAAAAAAATAGACAATCTTTTTGTGTTTTTCTATGATTTTTTCAAAAGCAGTACATATTTTTGTGTTTTTGTTGAGTTTGAGCAGAGAATCATATTGACCAAAATGCCCTTCCATCACAGTTTTATATTTCAGCGATATTATGACTGGCGTTAAGTTGGTCATTGATATTGTTGTCCACTTAAATCTTATAACAAACCTTCGAGCATTTTTGTAATATGATTTATGGTTCAATTAGCGCACAGAATATCAGAAATTATCAGCCTCTAATCTCGGTTCAAGCTTAATTTGATTTTTGCCAAATCACCCCAACTTGACTTAAACCATTATAGTGTTGATCAAAATTTTTGAATACCATTTGTGAAATTTTGAGCAATGCATTAAGTTTCCTTTACTGTGAGTGAGTATGCACGACTCCATCTGTCGGCTTACATACATTGTATCCCCTGGGGTCCGTTTCTTATTGGTATTGAGACGCACGCAAGGGAGGAACAATTGTATGACTAACAGCGGATTTTGATCAAGTTAGTAATTTGGATTGTACGAAGTACAACAGTGATCAAGTTTAATGACTTTGGGTTTGCTCTAAAAGCGAGTGAAATATTCATGCATATGAATACCCAGATGATTAAGCCGCATAAAGACTCACAGTGTCCAGAATCATAACGCTTGTTATTTGCTTTATTATATTTTTGGGTGATCAACAACTATAAGGCTTGAGTATGACCGGTTATTACATTTCTACCATCCTCACTGAGACTTTTTCTAGAGACTAACACCTCTTTCAGTTTGACTTTGCTTTAGGTTTATATCACTTACTCTACTCTAACAGCTTGTTTAAGACCTATCAATGCACCAATGATTAAGCACTCAGTCTTTTAGGCTTATTTCTTACAGGATTTGGGGTCAAATGATCAATGTACTATCATTTTCTCTTTTTGCTTCAAAAACTCAAAATTTTGAGGAGCATAAAACAAAATGAATTTAATTGCCCCAGTTAATTTAAGTTAATAAATTAATGGCTATCCTATCCGTCTACAAGTAGAGAACATAACCAATACATGCAAGCATGCTTCACAAACTTAAATAAATGACATAATTTTCAGCTAAAATATAAAATAGAAAGCTTAACGAACGCCCCAAATACTTTCCATTATTAAGTAAATGGCTATCACGAAGATTTACAAGAAATTATCAAGACCAAACATATACAAGTATATGTCTTTCAAACGAAAAGTAAATGACATAATTTTCAGCGATCATAAGCAAAAATCTTTTTGGTTTTTCTCTTTACAAACTAAAAAACACAATCTTTTTGTCTTTTCGGATTTTTCTTTATAAACAGGAAAATCACATTCTTTTTGGCTTTTTCAAATTTTTTCTGTACAAACAAAAAACAAAATATTTTTGATTTTTTTTTCAGATTTTTAAAATGTTTTTGATTTTTCAAATATTAAAAAAACAGAAAAGATCACAATATTTTTGGTTTTTCACAAATTTTCTAATGTTTTTGGGTTTTATCTATATAAACGAAAAGCACAATATTTTTGTATTTTCTAAGATTCTCCCCCTAAAACCTAAAAACAAAGTAAAATTTAAACTAGAACAAACTAAACTAAAAAAAATAATTATCCTAATGTTATGATCTCAGCAAGGGTCTTCAATCCATTTAAACCAAGCAAAAATTTAAAACGTGTCTTATCAAAGGCTTTGGTAAATAGATCGGCTTTCTGAAAATCAGTATGTACTTTCTCAAGTTCAATTAATTTCTTTTCATAACAATCCCGTATAAAATGATATAGAATTTCAATATGTTTCACTTTAAAATGTTGTATGGGATTCTTGGTGATACTAATAGCAGCAGAATTATCAATCAAAATGGGAGTAGTAAGAAACTTCAAACCGTAGTCGCGAAGATGTTGTTGTATCCACAAAACCTGCAAACAGCAACTCGAGGCTACAACATACTCAGCTTCAGCGGTTGAAGTGGAGACCGTTGTCTGCTTCTTACACTGCCAGGAAACAAGCCGGCTTCCTAAGAATTGACAACCCGCTGTGGTAGACTTGAAATTAATCTTGCATCCTCCATAGTCGGAATCTGAGTAAGCAGTAAAATCAAAAGTATCATCCTTGGGGTACCATAACCCGATGTCAGGATTTCCCCTTAGATATTGCAGAATACGCTTGACCACCGCCAGGTGAGTCACTCGGGGACTAGCTTGGTACCTAGCACATAAACAAACAGCAAACATTATGTTGGGTCGAGAAGCAGTTAAATACATTAAAGAACCAATCATAGCACGATAGAGGGTCAGATAAACGGTATCCTCCAATTCATCCGGTGATAAATTGTGACCCATGGGAAGAGGAGTAGAAAGGGGTTTTTCCGACAGTAATCTTGAATCGGCTCAAGACGTCATTCACATATTTTGTCTGATGAATGAAGATTCCCTTCGCAGACTGATGAACCTGCAACCCTAAAAAGAAATTCATCTCTCCCATCGAACTCATCTCAAACTTGGTTTGCATTGACTTCTCGAACTCCTTACACAACGTGTCATTTGTAGACCCAAAGATTATGTCATCAACATAAATCTGAACGAGGAGAAGATCATCACCAATATTCTTATAAAAAGAAGTGCAGTTGACAGTTCCACGTTTGAAACCATTATCCGTCAGATGGTCGGCGAGCGTGCCATACCAAGCTCTCGGGGCTTGATGTAGACCACATAATGCCTTGTTTAATCGGTAAACACGGTTAGGATAATCCGGATATTCAAAACCTGGAGGCTGTAAAACGAACACTTCCTCATGAAGTTCACCATTGAGAAAAGAAATCTTGACATCCATTTGATAAACTTTAATATTCTTGTAAGCAACATATGCCAGAAAGATACGAATTGACTCTAATCTTGCAACTGGAGTCAATACCCTCTTGCTGATGAAAACCTTGCACCACTAAACGTGCCTTGTTTCTCACAATTACCCCACGATCGTCTTTCTTACACTTGTATACCCACTTAGGCGGAATTGCCTTCTTAACTCTAGTAGGTTTGTCAATAAGATCCCAAACACCTAAACGTGCAAATTGCTGTAATTCTTCTTGCATGGCTTCTACCCAAGAAGGATCTTGAAGTGCCACACGAGGAGTCGTAGGCTCAACTTGAGATAGAAAACAAGTGAATTTAGCAACATTCACAATCCCAGACGAGTGTAAGTCAGCATAAACACATAAAACATTATTTTCACCCGATGAAGCAACTTGATGTCGTGATTGAAATCCCACATCAAGGTCTCCAATAATGTTTTCTTGTGGATGGTAATTACGAATCCTGAGAGTAGGATTCTCAGAAACAACAACATTTTCAAATAAATTAGTGTAATGTTCACCCAATTCTGGAGATGAAGCATCACTGTCAAGTTCAATAACTTGATCCACAACTGCATTATCATCAGATGAAGTAGAAGCATTATCATAATGAACAGGAGACTCATTATCTGGTTCTTCAGTTGGAGCAACAATTGGAGCTTCAACATCATTCGAACTTGCAAACCTTGGAATTTCCAAATGTTCTTCAAAATAAGCACGAACTAAATCTTTATCTGGATGATCAGTTGTTGGAGTAAAAGAATTAAATAAGCCATCATAGTCAAACATCCAGTCGGGACCTTTACCTTAAGAAGGAGTGGTGTACTTTTGACAGTCCATATGATACCATTCTTCAACACAACCGGACGTAAAGTTAAACACTCTTTTCTTAGGTGACGCATACCCTAAGAAATAACCATCAATGACTTTTTCATCAAACTTTCCCACATCCTTTTTCAACATAGTATAAGGACACCCAAATGGTTCCAAGTATTTTAAATTAGGTTTACGATTATTCAATAATTCATAACTGGTCTTCTTGAGTCTTTTAACAGTTAGAACTCGATTGAGTGTATAACAAGCAGTATTCACCGCCTCATTCCAAAACTGGACAGGAAGCTTTGAATCAGCAAGCATCGTTCTAGCAGCTTCAATCAACGTTCTATTCTTTCTTTCAGCTACACCGTTCTGTTGTGGTACACATGGGACACTGTATTCTCGATGAATTCCTTTTTGTACACAAAAGAAATCCAATACAGTATATTTAAATTCAGTACCATTGTCACTTCGAATTCTCCTCACTTTCTTTTTGTATAGTGATTCAATCTTAGTGATTAAGTTTTAAACGAGACCCGGTGTTTGATCTTTTGAGCTAATAAACAAGACCCATGAATATCGTGAATAATCATCTGTAACTACTAGGCAATACCAGTCTACAGAAATACTTGCACGATTCACTGGACCGAACAAATCCATATGAAGTCGTTCAAGCGGAGTATCAATGGAATGTAATAACTTAGATGGTTGCGGTTTCTTCTTCTGTTTGCCCTTCTTGCAAGCAACACAGTGATCGGATAATTTAAAATTCTTTAACGACATACCCTCTACCAGATCATTTGCCATCAGGTAGTTCATCTTTCGAACATGTATATGACCCATTCTTCTATGCCAAAGAACTGAATTCTCGGTTACTTTCGAGACAAAACACGTTCCGATCGATGTAGATACTTTAGAATTCATATTCAAGACATAAATATCATTTGATCGAGGTGATCGCATGACAACCATGTCCTCGGGAATCACATAACCCGGTTTCAAAATCAGACACTCTTTATCTGTAAATACTGTAGTGTATTGCTTATCACAGATTTGCGACACACTCAATAAATTATGATCTACTTTATCACAATAATTAACCTTCTCAAAAGTAATCTTCCCATTCGAAACATCACCTTCCTGTGTAATCATACCCCATAATTCCCAGCAAATGCCACATAACCCCTTGAATATTTCTCACATTTGTTAAGAGGTCGAGATTCCCAGTAATATGACGAGAACATCCACTATCCATGATCCAGTTTTCACCAGAAATGGTCTTGGATGTACCCTAGACACAAATGAAAATGATTAGTTCAAAAAGGCAGCCCAGGCCTCGGTCTTGGGCACCGTTTGGTTTTCTTGAGAAAAATTAACCCTAGTTGCATTCAATTATTGTCAGCAACTTGTGAATAAGTTACAGGTTTCTTAGACTTTCGTCTTAGATACGCAGCTTGAACTACATTTGAATTAACATTTTTGCAAATTGGTTCGGTTGGAATAAACTTAGGTTTAACGGAACCATGAGTTTCATGCACATGAACAACTTTTCGAGGATGTACATTGGAGAACATAATATGAGTATCATCAGCATACGACACAGGTCTTTTCAGAATCTCCTTTTACCAAAGGAACTGGTTTAAAATAGTCATTGATAAAAGGATGAAGATTCTGATTGTTCTTCTGGCCACAATTTCTTACTACATGACCTTGTTGACCGCAAAGAAAACAACTTCGCATATCAACATGATGATGTTTAGAGTTAGTCAGAACATGTGACACAGATGATGAATGGTGACTCACATTTTTTGTCATGCTCTTAGCAAAATCATCAGATAACTCAGATTTCTTTTTCAAGTAGAAATCTAAATTAGAACAATTTGAAAAACTTTTCAACGTATCTGTCCCAGTTGACTTCGCAAATTGAGTTTTCTTAGCTTGTTTTAAAACTTGTTTTGCTTTAGTCAATGGATCATATGAAACTAATGTTTTCGCTTGAGCATATTGACGTTCAAGTTCACGAACCTTGGAAGTTTCATTGTGAAACACACTCTCAATCAGTTCAGGTTTAATGATACTTATTGGAATGTCTTTCTCAGTGAACATCGTGTTCATCCCTTTTACCTTAAACACACAGGCAGATGATGGCTTAGAGACATTAGGATTTATGAAACGCAACAAATCCTCATCAGAAATTTTGGGTTTTTTTGGTTTCTTAGCCTTCACTGGTTTGACACTAACATGAGCATCTTGTTTCACCTTAGTTGTATGCGAACCATACACAGCCTCCTCAAATTCATGAGGTTCACAAAGTATGTGATTAGAACTTGGAATGTTCTTATTCTTGTGTATAATTTCAGAATCGAACACATCCTCAATGATAACTTTGTCAATATTTTCAACAAACACTTTGTTGCTTTGAACATGAGGTTTCTGAGTTGAAGATTGGGTTTTAAGACCTTTAGTAGTAACAGGTTTTGCTTTTTCTGAAATCACAGGTTCTTTAAGAAGAACATCTTCCTCAGTTGGAGCAAAAGGATTAATTTTATAATCATTGTGAAACGGTGGAGGAATTTCAACAAAATCTATACCTTTCTTTGAATCCTTTTGTTTTCTAGAAACTTCAATAATTTCATTCAACAGAAAAGAAGAATTTCAAAATTTATCCAATTTGTTCTTTAACTCAAGAACCTCATTCTCAAGCTCGGTTATCTTTGAACGATGTTTCAAATTTCTTGAAACATTTGATCATTAATGGTCATTTTCACAGATAACTCAGCTTTGAGATCATGGTTACTTGTCGACAATGCTTCAATCTTTTCACGAGATCTCATTTGAGATTCGAGAGATTGTCAATAAGTATCCTTTAGTGAAGCAATTTCTCTCACTAAATTATCATTGTAATTCTTTAAAGATTCTAACTTAGGCTTGTTAGATTCATATTCAACACAATTTACTTTAACCGATGATGTAGCAGAAATAGAATGACTAACCTCATTAATCTTAGCCATACATGTAAAGACAGTTGTAGGTTTGTCACAGGAGTCATCAGAATCAGATCCAGAATCATTATCAGAAGACAACTCACTTCCACTTGCATCATGAAACTTTTGAGTCAGCCCAAACAAAGCCAAATTAGCTTGAGTATCATTACACAGTAGTCGTTGTGACCAATCATCTCCATTAGCTAGCATTGTTTGTGACCCAGAACTTGATGTTTTCTTCTAAGCATCATTACCTCGTGGTGTTGAAGAATTTTAATTTT
Organism: Bidens hawaiensis; assembly: GCF_021521415.1. Classification (NCBI taxonomy): domain Eukaryota; kingdom Viridiplantae; phylum Streptophyta; class Magnoliopsida; order Asterales; family Asteraceae; genus Bidens; species Bidens hawaiensis. The sequence continues at coordinate 130,522 of NW_027498566.1, forward strand.
GACCACGAGGACCAGTATACTCCTTTTTCGGTTTGTCACATTCTTTTGCAAATGTCCGAATTCTTGACAATTATAACATTTCACCTTTAACTTGTCAAATCCCAATTTCTTGTTCAGGGCAGGAAGATCTTTACCAATTCTTTGCATAAATCTTTTCACTTTATGAACAATCATTGCCATGTTCCACTTTAAATCCATGATTTCTAAGTCATCTGGATCAATCTGATCATAGTCTTCATCAGTCAGATCACTAGTGGCAATCTTGCTACTAACCAGATTTTCGTAAGATGTCATGAAAGCTAATAGAAAGGCAAAATTTTGTTCAGCTTCTTTCATGTTGACATTTGACGGTGAAGCATACTGATTTGCAGTGGATGAACTTCCTGAACCAGCAGAAACATTTGGTGACCCAAAAATACCAGCAGTATAAAAACATGCTCTAGGATCACTATAGATGGTTGTTTCATTTTCTCTTGCATTTTGTGTCAGAAAAGCAGTAATCGGTGAAATGGTTGAACTTAGAGGCATGCTACCACCATAGAAAGCATGATCTTGACTTTCCTTGGATGATTTTTGACACTTGAGATCATATTCACGAGCTTCAATCTTTTGTAAGAACTCACTTGCAGTCAAGTCTTCATTGAAATAACTGTTTTCTTTTAATACCATTAGAAAAGTAGAGTACGAACTTGGTAATGCACTCTTAATAGTATCAATCTTGTCAATCTCAGAAATTTCCAACTTCATTTTATCCATTTCTGCAATCAAGTGATTGAATCTCGTTGTCATTTCTTCAACCGTCTCACCTTTGAGTAAATTAAAGTTTCTGAATTGAAACTTAAGCATCACCTTTTTGCTTTCAGCAGTGTTTCCCATACTTCTCATTCAGATATGTTGAAACAAAGAGGCACAGATTTTTATACTGCCCAATTGGTGAAAGATATTTTCTGGTAAAGCCATGGTTAGAGTAGAATAGGCTTTTGTCTCTATCTCTAAGGCTTTCTTATCTTCCTGTGAGTATTGAGATATAGCTTTAGGTCTGAAGCCGATAGTCTCATCTCCAATCATAGGAACGGTATAAACTTCATCTAAACAATATAAGCAGTCAGGATGAACTGATCCTAGATGGGCACAAAACCGAGGTTCCCATTTGGCAAAGTCACTAAACTTCATCAATCTTGGACATTTCGAATGTGACCCTATCTCAGTATCAAGTTGCAACATTTGTTGCATTAACATATTCTGTGAGGCTAGTGCATACATACCAGCCATTTTTGAACAAGTTTCAAAATTCAAGGGTTAATTTTAAAACACAAGATTAACGACTGGTAAACAGTGACTGTAACGAACTGTAAATAGTAATAGCGAACTGTGAACAGTGATCAACGAATTAACCTTAACGAAGTTGAGGTTTATTAGGTAACGAATCAAACAACGAATCTGATGGTTAACGAATCAAATGGTCAACGAATGAGTCCAACTAACGAATGGACCAGGCGAATCGGCTAGCGAATTGCTAAGTGTAACCTTAGCAAATTAGAAGGTTTTCTATAACGAATCACTAAGATAAACTTAGCGAAATAAGATGACGAACCAGCTACAGTTGATAGCGAATCAAACTATAGCGAATCAGGTTGTTACAACCGTTTGTAACAAACCCTGAAAACCAATGCCACGTGGCAAAGGTTGTTATAACACAAATCTCAAGGTAGACACGTGTCACACAAATCTGTTAAACACGAATCAGATGAGTTAGCGAACTGATTGACAAACCACTAGGATTTTATAACGAATTGACTAAATTAGTTAACGAATCAATGTGACCAAGATGACGAATCAACATAAAGACGATAACGAATCGTACTCATCTTCAAATCTTCAAACATAATTTCCAGATTTTCTGAAAACGATGAACATCAAACCTAGAAACCCAGAAACTCAAATTCGTAATACTACCTCAATTCGTAATCAAATTGTACAAATAAACTACCAAACTACTCAAAAATCAATCGCGAATCCAAATCAACAATACTCGTAACCCAATTCATAAACAACCATAACCAATTGACCAAAAACCAATCCTCTGTTTCGGCCACAAACCAGAACCAATACCGATTCAAACCGAAACCAAACCAATATCTAATTCCAATTCTCCGACCCTTTCCTATACCTTAACCAACTCAAATTCAGTCCAAACCTTCCATAATTCAATCAATTAACCTCAAATTGATCCAAAGTTAATCAAACAGAACACTAACAATACATAATACTAATTAACAGTCCAATACTCTAAATAAACAACCAAATCAAGTGTAATTGAGCTCCGAAAGCTCTGATACCACTTGTTGGAACCCGGAATCAATCCTTTAAACAGATCTCAGATATGTGTTAATACGACTAATACCTTAATACGGATCTAGCTCATAATTACGTTTGATTGTATATGATATGTGTATATATTATCAGTATTAGTAGTTGTATGTGTGAATAATATTAAGATGAAGATCGAGAGCGATTTTGGATAGCACTACGTTAATTAACTCTCAAAACTTAAATAACTCGTGAACAGTGTTCACGTATAAATAGAAGACAGACCTAGTTCGTTAACATCCCCTAACGAACTAGAGTTCGCTTCGTTACATACATTACAAAGTAAATAACTTAACGAATCACCCCCTGATTCGTTAAACATCCTTAACGAATCAGGGGAAACTTAACTTAAGTCTTAGTTCGCTAAAAAACCTTAGCGAACTAGACATTACATTAACGAACTAACTAGATAAATAATTGTTTATTACATTAAACAAAACGACAAATACGTTAACAATAAATACAAAGACTCAAGACGCAAAACCGTGCACTAACAGTATGCTTGACTTTTTATGTATTCAACGAGGTATTCATCATGAATATAATGCTTCGTATGTGCCAAAACAAAATGGTGTAGCTAAAAAGAAAAAAAAACATAACGTTAATTGAAGCGGCTACAACAATGTTGGCGGATTCTAAGTTTCCTATTAAATTTTGGAACGAGGCTATGAACACCAAATGCTACACATTGAATCACGTTCTCACGGTTAAGAAGCTCAAGAAGACAAGTTATGAGTTGCTTAATAACCGTAAGTCGAATCTTCAATTCCTCGAACCCTTTGGGTGTCCTTGCACAATGTTAAAATGAGATGTGGGAATATTCGAAGAGAAAGCCATTGAAAGTTACTTTCTTGGGTATGCATCGCCTAAGAAACATATTTTTGACTTCTCTTCTGGATGTGTATAGGAATAGTATCATGTTGATTGTCAACAATACAATACACCACCTGCCGGTAAGGGACATGACTGCATGCTCGATTATGAAGGTTTATTTAATTCATTCACACCTTCGGTTGAAGTACAAGCTGAAGGTTTGGTTAGTGCTTATTTAGAAGAACAATTGTTTTCCATATCAAGATCTTCTAGTTATGGCCATAATCTTGTACAAGATCAACCAGAATCATCAAATGATGTTTCTATATCTTCTGATGATGCTGACTTTGAAGATTCTTCCTCCGCTCCATTTGTTGAAACTCAATATGGTTCTGATTTACACGTCGAAGAATCTTCCCAACATTTGATTGATCAATCAGATGAAGAAAATGTCACCAATATTCAAGAACATGTTGCAGTTCCTGCAAAATCCGATGCTTCGAATTCATGTTTCTCATCATCATGGAAATATAATTGGTGAAGTAAATTAATGTGTTCGCACGCGACGACAAGTTGCTAATGTATGTGACAATAATGTATTGTGTGAATATGCGATGTATTGTGTGCATATGAGGACATGCATGCATCAGGAATCATGAGTATCACTAGGTACACTTGTTTCTTATCTCAAATTGAACCGATGAGTGTTCCTATGGCACTTCTAGATTCATCTTGGGTAGTAGCAATACAAGAGGAGTTGCAGCGGTTCGTAAGGCTGGGTGTTTGGGATCTTATTGATAAACCGGATTGGGTTAAAATGGCTATCCCGATAAAATGGTTATTTAAGTGTAAGAAATATGATCATGGAGTAATCGTGCAAAACAAAGCACGTTTAGTGGTACAAAGTTTTAATCAGCAAGAAGGCGTGGATTACACTGAAGTATATTCTCATGTTGCAATATTGGAAGCTATACGCATTTTCTTGGCCTATGCTTCCTTTAAGAATTTCAAGGTATATCAAATGGACGTTAAGTGTGTGTTTCTTAACGGGGAAATTAATGAACCGGTTTATATGAAGCAACCTCCTGGTCTTGAATACCCAAACTATCCTGATCGTGTATATTGTATAAACTGTCACACCCCAACCTACGGCAAAAATGCCAGGGCGCGAACTATTGGTGCATAGCTCACAAGGTACTACCATGCAAGGTTAAATGTGACAGTATATAGTTAATTATTTAAATAACCAAATATCATTCAATTACATCAAATTCAACTAAATTCCAAAACAATCACAAAATGAAAACAAATAGTCTTGGTGTTCTTCACCTTGACTTCAAACCAACTGATAACCTGCGAATGCATTCAAAATAACGTTTATTTATCAACACGAGCTTGAGTGAGAAAGTCACCAGTTTTTAATACAATAAATATGTTGGGTCCATATTTGGTGGTTTGTACTTAGTTCTATTTTTACTGGGTTTTGTATTGGGCCATGTATGTAAACCGAGATCACTAAGGGATCTCGGTGGGTTTTGGGCTTTACTTTGGGCCTGATTGTTAGCTTCCCCATATATAGAGAATACATGATAGGGTTTAGGGTTGCTAGTTGAGTTGTTGAGTGGGTGTGCAAAACTAGAGAGCCACCATCATCAAGAGAGCAAATATGATAGGTAGACTCATGTACTAGATGATTTAATAATATAATCGTGTGCATTTGGAGTATTGTTTGTTCATTCCTAGCAGATTGTCATCAAGTATTGTAAGTGCTTAAACACCCGACGTATTCATCAATATACGTATGTTTTGAAGCATCTTTATGTTAATTTACTTGTTAATTCATGTTCTTGAATCACCGAGTATAGGTATTCCGCACCTATACTTGTTCGTGTTGATATCATATTGTAGTGATCCAGATTCGTATAACGATTCCGACTAAACCAGGTATACCCTAACCGGTAGACAATAGTTACGTTATATTTAATGTCGGGGGACATGAATTACCATAGTAATTATACGAGAATACATGGTTCACTGTATTGATTGTACGTGAATATATAATTCATCGTATTGAGTATGCGATTAATCGATCGGTAGTTATTGAAACCCGAACGAATCGAGGGTTCAATTATAGACGATATCTATAATAATTAGTGATTTTACGAAGCATTAATGCTTCAGGATAAGTAAAGTACGGCACAGAAAAAGAATTTCGATTTAATGGTACGTCGGTACATTAAACGAAACCTTTAATACCAAACCGAGCAAGAGACGATCAATCAAGCCGAAAAAGATACGCAATATTAATAATATGATGTTTTAAGTTAATAAATGTCATGGTTTAAGTTTTTAAAGTTTTTAAATTGGTTCTATATAAATTTCATTTTAAGCCGAAAAATTACCGTTTTAGCCTCGTTTTAAGCCGAATTAAACATTAACCGAAAAACGAACTGAACCAGATTATCCAAAACATTATCCAGATCTCTGATATCCAAACATGTGGTTAGAAATGGAGAGGTGGGTCCCACCCCACCCCCCATTGAATTCCGATCGGATAAGGGGTTCATACCCCTTACTTATCATTTTTTTTATAACATCCATTGCAACAAATCTTCATTTCCTCTCAACATCATGACCTAAAAACCGAGTTTTGTAGCAAGAACAACGAGGTAAAGACCGAGTTATTTACGTTTCCATCTTCGTTTCTTGAGTTTATTTGCAAGAAAATGAGGTTTCAAAGATGAAAAACCGATTCTTGCATGATCAAGTGATGTATACGGGTTATACAAGGGATCTTTGGTCCAAGAAAGGAGTTTAAACGAACCAAAAACGAATTTTTACGGTTTAAACTTTAGTTTGAAACAATAACCGAAACTATAGTGTAAGAGGCTTGATCGTGAGTGTAACTTGCTTGGTATTGTGGTATGTTGGTTTGTAGGATTTGTGTTTAGTGGTAGATAAGGCGGAAAGGACGAGTTTGTAGCTTGTAGTGGCGGAAAACAAAAGGTATATTCGGTTTATGTTCGGTATTGGATTTTTGGACAGATTATGGTAGGTTTAGAGTTAGGTCATGAAATTTTACAGGGATGATCTACACATGACAATATGAGTTTTGTGAATTTTGGTAATTTTTGGACAAAGGATGAATATTTGGTGAATTTAATACTCGGTTTTGGCCAAAAATGGTGAAAAATAGTTAAATATCATGAAAAATTCTGGAAAATTCCAGATAAGCTTTTTATAACATGTATAAGTCACACACAAAATTTAGGTCAGTTGGAGAAGTCTAAGTAGGCTTTTCGGTTAAACGAGTTCTAGGGTTTTCTAGCTCGGTTTTAGTGAAAATGGCATGTAAAAATAGATTTTGGTTCTGGAAAATTACAGGGGATTATGTGGATGGCAGGGGGTCATTCAGGAAAAATTTGGGATATTTCTAAGGTCGTCTGGTATTTACGACATATTTAGTGTTTAAATGGTGTTTAAAAATAGATAAATAAATTGTAAATATAAAAATTAATTCTGGAAATATTTTATAAATTTCCCCACTGTCAAAATGTTATTTGTGCAAAATCTCAAGATCCGAGGATGAACGGATATTTATTTGGAATAAAAGTGAACTTTTATAATATAAAACGCGTAAACCAGCAAAGTTCGGGTTAGACGAGCTGACTGGTGTATAAAAACCCTAAAAATGAACTATTTTCATATAACTGAGTTAAACAAGTAAAAATAAATTATCCAAAAATAATTCGGATGATTTGGGTAATTTTAAACGATTTAACAGTTTCGGTGCACTAAAAAACGGAAATGGGTCCAGCGGGCCAAACGGGGCGTCTAAACCGAGCTCTAATTTCACAACTTTAATTAAATTATCAGTCAACAACTATTTTCGGGTCGTGTGTGACCAAACTCATTTTGAAACGTAAAAACGGATAACCGTGCTAGGCACGCAAAACGGGAAAACAAACTAATAGTAATTTTGACTACTGAACTATAAACGATATCACAATCTGAGTCCGGAGAAGTGTTTCTGGGTTAACATTGCCCCCGAATGGGTACAGCACTGGGTTAACAGTGTCCCCAGATGTACCGGTTAACCCGGTTAAAGATTATATAAACTATAATTTTATAATAACGATCGTAGGGATCATATTACAGATTGGACGTTGTTAACTAATAATGACTGTTGTTAACTGCTTGCATGTGCTAAGGTGAGTTTCACGAGCCCCTTTTTCTGAATTGTTTTTAAATATTTTCTCGGGGCGGAAACATGTTACTATTGAAATGTTTAAGTACATACTGAACGCATGGATTTGCGTGTATTTATAAATATTTGATTGTACGGGAATCGTACGGAATGGGTACAGTACTGGGTTAACAGTGTCCCCAGATGTCCCTAGAAGTGTTTCTGGGTTAACATTGCCCCCGGAACGGGTACAGTACTGGGTTAACAGTGTCCCCCAGATCGTCCCTAGAAGTGTTTTATGGGTTAACATTGCCCCCGGAATGGGTACAATACTGGGTTAACAGTGTCCCCAGATGTCCCTAGAAGTGTTTCTGGGTTAACATTGCCCCCGAATGGGTACTGTACTGGGTTAACAGTGTCCCCAGGTGTCCCTAGAAGTGTTTCTGGTTAACATTGCCCCCGGAACGGGTACAGTACTGGGTTAACAGAGGTTTCACTTGTGGGCTCAGCATAATTACATCGATAATATTATATTTTTGACAATGATTTATCATGGTTTACTCGAATGTGAAACTCACCAACTATTCGTAGTTGAGCCGTTTTCTCACATGCTTTTCAGGTACAATTAAGATGAAGTGATTGCTTACGTGCTAAGTGCTTGATGTGTGTAAGATTTGCGGTGCGGGATGTTAGGATACATTATAATAAATAGAATTATGTATCGTAATTCATGATGTGTGTATCACCTAGACGGTAATGAAATACGAGATAATGTAATTTGAAGTATATTAATGTATTCAGTTTTCTTTATAAACAATGTGGTTGATATCAGAGGTGTCTGTTGCATCCCGTTTACGTTTCCGCTGCGGTTACGGGGTGTTACAGAAGTTGGTATCAGAGCCATTGGTTATAAAGATTTAGGATGTCTTTAAAAGATACCTAAAATATAACCAGTAGCTCAAGTATTATAGGATCTGAATATCAACTAATAATTTATAGTGACGAGATCTGGATGAACTTGGATGGACAAGTGAGTTATTATGGTCCGGAACATAATAACAGACTTGTCCGCACGAGGGAGTTCAGGGGAAGTCACGGGGTACATTAATAGGTAAAAATGGCAACATATGTGTAAAGTATATAATATTGTTTATACGTGCTAATGTGTATATATATATATGTACATATCTTGTGGGTACATGTATTGAGAAATAGGACCCGGATAAGGAACCGGGGGATGAAATAATAAAAGTACCGAGGATGCTAAAATTTTTAGAGCATCGGTTGATGATAAGTCTGACTTATCGGGCCATAGTTATGATAGTACCAAGTTAGATCTCCCGTTTGACATTAACCAGAAATATCTAGTAACCGTCACTCCCAACCAAAAATTGATAAATCCCTTACCCTACCAACACCGGGTACCGTATATCCTAATAACCCCATATGTTCACCCGAACCGCCGACCCTCACGTACGGACGGACCTGTACTTGAACCCATTCTTATTCCATTAAGGTAAATAAATAAATAAATAAAATAAAATAAAATAAAATAAAATAAAATAAATAATAATAATAATAATAAATTTAATAATAAATGAGCAGATAAAAATAATATATAGAAATATATATATATATATTTCTCACTCTCAAACATATGAGTCATACCACCTCCAGATCGAGAATCACCGATTTTAGCGAACCTAGAACGCCTGAGGACATTGACTGAGCAAGCGATAGAGTTTCCCATATTAGTAATTGATAATATTTGAAGGCAACATGGGTTGCGCGATTACCTTGAACCTTGCAACTCCCTATGTTAACCTTACATCCGTTAGATGCCTATACCCATGTATACTCGAATAGAATGATTAACCATACACAAAGAGGTGTTGGAATCATTAGAGCATATTGGTTTATTCGTTCGTAGGTGGGTATACCGTGTATGCCGGATATACAAATAGACACGGATATTATAACTCCGTGGTACGTAATCGTTTGGTGCTCACGG
>NW_027498567.1:0-83539 GCF_021521415.1 Bidens hawaiensis
GTGGGTATCCCAACTACCTCCAAAATCGATCGCGCACGCGCGCAGCATATCTTCCAATGTCTGGATCGTTCGTTCGCTTTGTCCATCCGTTTGGGGGTGATAAGCCGTACTCATGTCCAGTCGAGTACCTAACCCTTCTTGTAATGATCTCCAAAACCTTGAGGTGAACCGACTATCTCTATCAGAAATGATGGACACTGGGACTCCATGTTTTGAAACTACTTCTCGAATATATAGTCGGGCTAACTTTTCCATTTTATCAGTTTCTTTAATCGGCAGGAAGTGCGCTGACTTAGTTAGCCGATCTACAATAACCCATATCGTGTCGTAACCCCCAGGTGTCCTCGGTAGTTTGGTGATGAAATCCATGGAGATTTGTTCCCACTTCCACATGGGAATTTCTGGCTGTTGAAGTAACCCCGACGGCTTCTGGTATTCAGCCTTTACCTTTGAACACGTCAGGCACTTACTGACATGTGTCGCGATGGCGCCTTTAAGATTGGGCCACCAATACAACATTTTAACATCTTGGTACATCTTGTCTGCGCCAGGATGTACGGAATACCGCGTCTTGTGAGCTTCGTTTAATACCTGCTCGCGCAGTCCTCCCTTGAGAGGGACCCATATGCGGTTGGCAAAATATCGAGTGTTCCCTTTAAGTTCCAAATTCTTAATCATACCCCCAAGGGATTCAGTTTTAACAAACTCTGGTTTCAAGGCTTCTTGCTGAGCGTCTCGGATGCGCGTAGAGAGCTCTGCGTGAATTGTTAGCTTTAGGGCCTTGACCCGTAGTGTTTTTATTCGCTCCTTTCTGCTTAGCGCGTCTGCTACCACATTCGCTTTCCCCGGATGATACTTGATCTCGCAATCATAATCATTCAACAATTCAACCCATCTTCGTTGCCTCATGTTTAAATCCTTCTGATTGAATATATGTTGGAGGCTCTTATGATCCGTAAAGATTACACATTTCGTACCGTAGAGGTAATGGCGCCAAATCTTTAGCGCGAAGACAACCGCTCCAAGTTCTAAATCATGCGTTGTGTAGTTCTTTTCATTGGTCTTGAGTTGGCGCGAGGCATACGCTATAACTTTGTCTCGCTGCATAAGGACACATCCGAGTCCCTGGTGTGAAGCGTCGCAGTAAACGACGATGTCATCCGTCCCCTCTGGTAAAGATAAAATTGGCGCACTACATAACTTCTGTTTCAACATTTGAAATGCCGCTTCCTGATTCTCGCCCCAAATAAACGCCTTGTCTTTCTGAGTTAGCGCGGTCAGAGGTAGAGCTAACTTGGAGAAGTTCTCAATGAAGCGTCGATAGTAGCCAGCTAGTCCAAGGAATTGCCTCACCTCAGTTGGGGTTTTTGGCGCTTCCCAGTTTTCGATGGCTTTAACCTTAGAAGGATCGACGTGTATTCCTTTCTCGTTTACAACGTGACCGAGAAAGTGAACCTCTCTAAGCCAAAACTCACATTTAGAAAACTTTGCATACAACCTTTCTTTCCTTAACAATTCCAAAATCAACCTCAAGTGTTGCTCATGCTCGGCCTTGGTTCGAGAGTAAATTAGAATATCATCTATAAACACAATCACAAACTTGTCCAAGTATGGTTTGCACACACGGTTCATCAGATCCATGAATATAGCCGGCGCATTAGTTAGCCCGAAAGGCATCACTAAGAACTCATAATGGCCATATCTGGTTCGGAAGGCTGTCTTTGGCGCGTCTTCCTCATGGACCCTAAGTTGGTGGTATCCTGACCGTAGATCTATCTTCGAATAATAACTAGATCCCTGCAACTGGTCAAATAAGTCGTCAATCCTCGGTAAGGGGTACCGATTTTTGACTGTCAGCTTATTCAGCTCCCTGTAGTCAATACACATCCGGAACGAACCATCCTTCTTCTTAACAAACAGTACTGGAGCTCCCCAAGGTGAAAAGCTTGGGCGTATGAAACCCTTATCCAAAAGTTCCTGTAACTGATTGGATAGCTCTTGCATCTCAGATGGAGCTAATCGATAAGGCGCTCGGGCTACTGGCGCAGCTCCTGGGACCAAATCAATTCGAAACTCGATTTGTCGCGGTGGCGGCAATCCGGGCAGATCTTTAGGAAAAACTTCTGGAAATTCGCGCACTACAGGTAAGTCTTCAATTCTTCGCTCATCTCCCTTCTCTATTACATGCGCCAGGAAGGCGTAGTACCCTTTCCTTAGGCACTTGCGCGCCTTTAGGCACGAAATCAGTTTCGTCGCAACTCCCTTTCTTTCCCCTTGAATCATCAAAGTTTCTCCGTTCAACAGTGGAATCCGAACCTGCTTCTCATGACAAACAATCTCCGCGAGATTCTCGACCAACCAATCCATACCTACCACAATATCGAAACTTCCCAAATCTATTGGCAACAAGTTTATATTGAACTCATGACCTCCCATGACTAATACACATTGCTCAGTCCTTTCATTCGCGCATAACTGCCTACCATTGGCTAGTTCTATAGTATAAGGTTTGTCTAGCCTACTGGTCGCTAAGCCCAGGGAGTTTTTAAACTCATGGGATATAAAACTTAGGTCAGCGCCAGTATCAAATAAGACAGATGCATAATGACCGTTAAGCAAAAACGTACCGGTTACCACATTCGGCTCTTCCTTTGCTTCACCCGCGCCGATCACAAAAGCTCTCCCGCGAGCTTGGTTTCCTTTCTGTGGGCAATCCCGACTGAAGTGTCCAGGCTTCCCGCATGCGTAGCAGCTGTCGCTCGATCCAGCTTCTCTGATGCGACAATTCATCGCCTTGTGTCCTGGTCTGCCACATTTGGCGCATTCGATTTTTGCGCATTCACCCTCGTGGTGATACTTGCATTTGCTGCACCATGGGCGAGGCCCGCTGTATCCTTTCCTTGATGGTTCCGCGGCTTGAATCGCGTAAACCCTTGTGCTTTCCTGCTTCTTGGGCGGTGGCTGCTTGAAGTCTGACCCTCGGTGGGAGTTCCATTTCCTCTTGGAGTCAGAGGTTCGCTGCTCGTTCAAGCGAGCGGTCAACATACCCGCACGAACCGTATCCCTTGTAAGGGTGATGGCTCGCGCAACCGCCTCGTCAAAGGTCGGAGGTGCGGCGGCGTTGAGCGGGACTCTAACGACAGGAGGTAACCCAAAGATGTACCTCTCGATTTTCTTTTCTTCTGTGTTTGCCATGTCTGGCACCAGCTGGCAAAGCTCGTTGAAACGATTGGTGTAGGCATCGATATCCGTTCCTACCATGGTGTGGTTCCAGAATTCTTGTTGCAAGCTCTGAATTTCTGCGCGAGAGCAGAACTTTCTCATCATCATTTCTTTCAATTCTTCCCAGGTCTTGTGAAGAGCAACTTCTCGCCCCAAAGTCTTTACTTGGAGCTTCCACCAAGACGAAGCTGCTTCTTGGAACATGCAGGTCGCGTAAAGGACCTTCTGGTTTTCACTACATCCGCTGATGGAGAGAACGGTCTCCATCTTGTCAATCCAATTGTAGAGCCCAATGGCTCCTTCGGTGCCTTTGAACGGCCAAGGCCTACAGGCCATGAATGTTTTATAGGAGCATCCTTTGTTCAAGGCTCCTGATTCGGGTTCTGGGGTCTCGTTCTCTTGGCGACCCTGACTAGATTCGGCCTTGCTGGCCTCATGCGTTGCAATCGCCTGCGCGATTATTTCTGCGAGCTCCTCGGGTGTCATGGTAATTCCCTTGGCTCTGGTTGGAGGCATTCTTTTCATAAAAAGAAAATATAACAAACTTAGCGCATGTACTCAGAGCACATAATGTTCTTATCTCTAGACTGTGACCCGTGTTCCTAAATGCGTGTGTGATTTTTCTTTTGAAAATATTCTTTTGAAAATATTTTTTTTTGAAAAATATTTCATGCGATTCCCCAAAGGTTATAGTCTAGGTTAAAAACTTCTTTTCCTAGTTCGCTATAACCAGTGCTCTGATACCAATCTGTCACACCCGGCCCTGAGCGGCGGAAACAGCCGGGCGCGCACGAGTGGGGATTGATAATTAAGCACGGGCCATTGCAAAACATTCAAAGATTTTTATTGCGCATGAGAAGTTTAGTACAAACACATTACATTGTTCAAAGATTACAAAAAGAAACATCCAAGTATAAAACTGAAGATTTCCTCGCCATATCCCCTTGCGCGGCGGGTAACCGTGCGCATCGAGGGGATAAAACCAAAATCTTCCAAAAAGCTTGTTTTAGATGTTCAGCGTGTGGTGCTCTAAGTGTGACTCCATGCGCTACCTAGTTATCTCCTGAAAGACACGTAAAAACATTTGAATCAGTATAAACTGAGTGAGTTCACAAGTTTTAGTAACTTGATAAAATCATTCTGAAACATTTCTGGCAACCTCATTAACATCTGCTTGGTAAAATCGTATTAACACATAATTCTGACAATATTCTGATAAAAATCGTTCCGCGGGTTACGCGTGAACAAATTCTGGATACGGTGCTCGTCTATGTAAGTGGCGCAGCCACTACGAGCTAAAATAACGTAAAACCGTCCCGCGAGTTACGCGCAGACGTTTCTGGAAAACTATGCTCGTCTATGCAAAGAGGCATTGCCCCTACGAGCTAAGGATACTGTCCCGCGGGTTACGCGCGAACAATTCTGAGAAACTGTGCTCGTCCATGCAAAGAGGCATTGCCCCTACGAGCTAAGGATACCGTCCCGCGGGTTACGCGCAGACGTTGTGCCGGAAAACAAGGCGCTCGTCCATGCAAAGAGGCGCGACCCCTACGAGCGGGCTCAACCCCATAGTACTGCCCCATGCCAGGCACTCGTCCATGCAAAGAGGTGCGACCCCTACGAGTGGGCGGATCAAACCAGCAGTCCCTACCCTTAGAGTTCCAATGGTAAAGTGATCACTTACTCGAGTTCTAGCGCACATACATTGAAAACCTTAGATAACCGTTTGCATTGCTCATCATGAAACATAACTTAAACACATAATCGCTTGCATAGCTTGTAAGTATACCATGATAAAACATTATTTAAGTACGTGTCCCTCGCCCCGAAAGCAGTTTAAAAACAGTGAAAACAGTGAAAATAGGGGCTGTGAGACTCACCTGTGGTTCTTGTTAAGGGATTAATCGAGATTCGGGTTTTCTTGGTGTTGGCCTCGGAATCGAAGGTCTAGAATACGATTAAATAACAAGTATATATATTAAGATCAAGAAATAGGAGAATATAAGGGTTGGATAGTAGGTCTCAAGGTTATATTCTCGGCTTACCTAGTAACAGGATCGGAGCTGGAAACAACGGATGCTTGGGAAAGGATTAGTGCAAGTTTGTAGTTCTTTGAGGTGTGTTTTGGGTGATAATTTAGGCTACAAATTTATAGGCAAACTCAAGGGAACACAATCCCTTGCTTTAGGGGATTGAAATCTTTTCATATCTAAATGTAATGATGATAAAGTATGGAAGTTATTATTATTTACTTAAGAGTGGAGTGGTGGATAAAAGATTTTGATTTGATTTGGACAGAACATGCAGGTCTGGGGTTGGTGAGAATAGGGTGGCTGACAGTTGACTTTTCATGTTACAGTGTGCTTTTTCAGGTACTTTTGTCAGTGTACAGTAAAAAGTGGAAAATCTCTGAAACACGCTACTGTTTCCTTTCGGGCGGGAGTAATCTCCTTAACTGGAGAATAGACCAAGTGTTCTGCACGTATAACTTGGTGCGCATAGCTTTCTGCGTATAGGACATGTCTTTGCTGCGGGTAGGTGCGTAACCTTCTCGCAGTTAGGGACATTTGAGTTTCATTTGTAGATTCTCCAGGTGGTCTTGGTATTTCAACATAGTGATCAGTCATGTTGAAGTCAATTCCATCTTGGAGCTTCAGACAAACTAGCTCTCAACGTTCCCGCCATGCGGGTAGGTTAGTTCCCTTCCGCACGCGCATAAACGATGTAGGATGCACCCGCCTTAGCATCATGCGGGATGGTCAACCCATAGACAACATAACGTTTAAGTTACATGAAAACATAAAGCCAAATCATTCACGCATGGCGCATATAACATATGCTCACGCTGGTTCTTAACATGGTGCGCTCGCGCAGGTTGCACATAACAACTGCACGCGCTGACTAACATGGCGCGCTCGCGCAGGGCGCACATAACAAATGCACGCGCTTAATATTTACAATCACCTAATTATTAGGTTGATTACTTAGCTTATGGGTTTGGGAAATTACCGGTTGTCACAGTTTTCTTCATGAATCTATTAACCCTTCTTACTATCATAGCCATCTGCCATTGCAGGTCCATCTCTTCCAAATCATCAACATCGATCTGATCATAGTCTTCATCTAAAGTTGCAGGGTCGACTATTTTACCTTTGATGTAGTTTTCGTAAGATGCAATGAAGGATGCATAGAGAGCAAACTGCTGTTCAGCTGATTTAACACTCATGGGCATCTGCGAGTAGTTGTTGGTCGGAACATTTGAGGAAAAACTACCAGTTGTGGCTTGAGGTTTTGAAGAATTACTTCCTCCAGCTACAAAACATACATCACCATCCATGTTGAGAGTCACATGACCATCATGAGTTGAGTTTGAGCTTGAGTCTCCCTTTGAGTAGTAAGCAGATGATTCTGACCTTGAACTTGAACTTGAACTAACTTTTGCACCGTACATTCCCGGATCCTGAACCTGATCAGTTGGTGTCTCTTTCTGAACCATGTTTAGTTCAAAAGTTCGTAATTTATTGACTGCTGTTTCCAAATCAATATCGGCAAACTCTTTATCTTCTCTCATCAAAACCATGTACATTTCCCATTTCGGTGGAAGAGCATCAAGAAGTTTCTCTACTATCTCCTCTTCTTTGTATACAATGGAGTAATTGCTGAGTTCGGTCATCAGGTGATAATATCTTGTGATGATATCATCAAGTGATTCATTTTTCAAATATTTGAACACCGAGAATTGGGTTTTTAGTAGCATAATTTTGGATGCACGTATCCCCACATTCCCTTCATATCGATTTTCTAGCGCTTCCCATAGCTCTCTAGCGGTTTTGTATTTCCTGAAGGTGTGAAGAATCTCTTGTGGAAGAGCCATGGTGATAGCCGCATGAGCTTTACTCTCTGCCTCATACATTTTCCTCTCCTCCTCATCCATCTTATTTATTTGATCACGACCCTCAAAAAAGGCCGTTGGTGGAATGTATCCATCTTGTATGCACACCCACATCTTAGCATCTTGATATTTAACATACTGTTCAAATCGATCTTTCCAAGCAACGAAATCGGTACCCTTAAACATTTTCGGAGCCTTAGTTGCTGAACCGGCTTCAACTTCCATTTTCACTAGTTCCGTGATGTTTATCGAAGTCATCGTTGAAAGAAACACAACTCAAAACACGAGGAAAGTATAAAATAATTTTTTTTTTATTATTTTGAACAGTGCCCAGTAGGCGAAGTTATGCTTAACTTCGCTTAAGCTTAACTTCGCTGATACACAACTTCGCTAAACCTTAACTTCGCTTGATGTTTAACTTCGCTTCTTGACAACTTCGCTTAATTCAAGCGAACTTGTGAGACAAGCGAAGTTAATGATAACTTCGCTTAAACTTATATCTTCGCCTAAAGTCTACAAACAGTGACGGCAACTTCGCCTGATGAACACAAGGATTTTGCAGGTTTCAATTTGACGTATTGCGAGCTATGCGAAGGTGTAATGGGTTATATTTGATAGTGGTAGATGAGTAGGACACAAAAACTCGGTATTTCAACGTAAACTCGTCCCGCGAATAGTCGAACGGAACGATTTCTACACTCGTGTGATAATCCCGAACCACACAATCACGAGCAAAAGCTCTGATACCAATTGTAGGTTCCCATCCGGATCTACACGGAAGTATCTCGTACTACGTAGGTGCGGAATCCCTACGTAAGACGATACGAGCGTAGGAAACGATATAAGTTAAAACCAAATACAAACACACGTTACAATACCCAAAAGACACGTTGTATTGCAACTCTTTAACACGTGATATGCAAATCACAATTACATGTTCTGAAAACTTGTTTAACAAAAGCCGTAGCTAATGCATATATAGTTATCGACAACTTCGCCTAACAGACTAGGCGAAGTTGTCTATAACTTCGCTTGTCCACAAGTTCGCTTATATTAGGCGAACTTGTGAGACACCCTATACAAATCAAAACAAAACAAACTAACACGATTATAGACACTAGATACTGAACTACTGACATAATGCACCAACAAATGTATATTTTGTGTGCAGGGGCACTTCATTACTTTACAGGTTGTACAAAAATTATGAATTATGAATAAGACCGGAACCTCCACCTTCTATTCAAGGGACTTGCCATATGGCTCCTCTTACACCGTAAATTTCTTGCCATTCTTTATTTTTTATTTAAATAACATGTTTTCCATTACACACTATGATTTGATCACATAAAATTCTAGAACACTTATATCTTGGTTTTAGTATTTCTAATATGCATCACCGAGTTTGGAAGATCATGGTCTTTATCATTTGTACCCGAAAGTCCAGAATGTTGATATGCTATCCTGTCATGATTACCAACATTTAAAATATTTTAGCAGAATGTGAAATTTTCTTAAAAAAATGCATGTTTTCGTCAGTTAACACGCTACTAAGGTGACCTTCATATTTGCTAGATTTCAAAAAAGGAGTCACTAAAATGGGAATTGCAACTGCATATATTAGAGCTAGCAAAGGTTTTAATAAAGCAACCTCACAATATGCGAGGCGAGTGGAAGATATTTCTATATTATTTACTATATTATTTAAAAATTTGCATCGCCTTTCTGAATTCGCCCACATCATGTATAAACAAAGAGGAGATCAATATGTGTAGGGCATCAAAAGGTTTCTCCTGTTCGTTGTATTTTAGAAGTGCCAAATTTGATCCATTTATTACAACTTTTCGGAGTCAAAGTTGCTAGGTTTGAGTGCTTCAAGATTGAGGATTGTGAAATTGGCTCAGAATTAGACAAATTTGATTAGATGTCTTTGGTAAAAAAGCTAACAGTAACTTTCCCAATGGTTTTAAGGTTTATTTAAAAGTTTATTGCGAGTTTCATGTATCTTTCATATCATAACTTTCTCTTGTTATTATTTCATATGGTTTCCAATTTTAGGTAACAAATTACCCCTGATTTTGAGTTTTGCTAATCTGATTATGTATTTTTATATACTGTTTGTGTGGTAGATTGTTCTTGGTGAAAATCCGATTTTGATGTCAGCTGCTAAGTAGAAATTTAGTGCGGGTAGGAAGAGAATGAGACCAGACATGGTTTTTGTGAAAACCCGCAAAATAAAACGATTTATTAAATTCCATAATCGAGATTAAAATGTGTTTAAACTAGATTTTGCGAGATTTAAGACTCGTAAGTAAATAATATTATATTATTATGAGAATAAAGGAAATATATTCAATGGAAAACACGTGCGAAGTCAGATCGAATAGAGGAATTTTGGAGAAAAGTTATGAAGAAACGAACGTTTTCGGTTAAACGTGCGACTATTCAACTCGACATTTGAGAAAATGTACATGGTTTAAATCATGTGATTACCATAGATAATTGAAAAGCGAGAACGCCGGCAAAAACGTGACTTAATTCTGATTTATAACGAAACGGAAAAATACAAATTAGTATTTTCAAACATGTTCGTAAAAGCACATGTACCGATGAGCCGGTAAAAGTTACTACTATCGCCGTCTTTGAGGTTTATCATTTAGATAAAATAAATTAACAGACACCATAAGTTTGGAAGAGTTGTTTTTGGGAAAAACAATTACACCAGTGTTATTAAGTTAAGAGTAACACTGAATCGACACTGGGAAATGATAGTTAATAATTTATTAGCGGAAATAATAAGATAACGGACAATTTTAAGTTGAGAGCAGAATAAATATTTTGACGAGATATATATGGAAAATATAACGTCACTTGAAATAGCGGGTTCGTTGAAGCGAGAGACCGAAATGCGATCGCAAAACGCGTTTAAAACCGCACTATATAAGTGGGCTTACCTCCACTTTACATTCATTCTAACACATAAATCTGAATTTTAGAAAGAGAAATTTAGAGAGAGGTTGGAGGATTCTGGCAAGGTGGCTGGTGGTCGGCGGCGGTCCGGCGGTGGTGCGTGGCAGTCCGGTGACGGCTGGTGGTGGTCCGGCGTGGTGGTCCGATGGCGACCGATGTCCGTCTTTTACCAGCAACCATTTTTAACCTCACGAACGAAATGATAAGCTCCGATTGTCATATTTTTGAGCTTGAGTTTGTTCTAAACAAGTTTTAAAATCTGGATAGATTGTATTAGTATTGCATGTCTGCAAAGATCGTTCGGTAACTGAAGATCTAACGGTCCGAACATCTTAATTTTTATACAGAGGGTTCATAACCCATAGATATCATTTTGAACGGAGGAGATGAGGATTGGAGCTGATTAAGTTGGGTTTCTAAACCCGTTTTCGTGTTTAGCTCGCTGGGCGGATTTTGAAAATGTGGCTCTAAAGAAATGCAGAATCCTGGAGAAATGGCCATCGGATTGAGCTTAAATTTCGGTTGAACCTTCCTAACATATAGATCTTTGATTCCACCAAAGGAATCAATGATTAGATGTCTGGGTGGTGAGTTATAAGCTTCGTAAGTTACAAGTCAAATTTTAGAACGAAAATAGTTTCTTAAAATGAGTTGCATGTAGGGTTTGAGGTATCGTATGGACGATCCGAGACCGGATAAAGGTTCGTGCCGCAAAAACGAACGCGTTGGTATATCCGGATTGCATTGCATGCGGGTTTTGAGCAGATTTTTAGACTCGAACCATACGCGAAGAGGTATATCTTTAAGTGTTGAAAAAGATAGATAACAAGAGATTAATATGTAACATCCCAAGTTTTAAAATAATAATATTTTACACAATATGTTACGGAAAAATTTACTTGGGTTAGTAAATAATAATAATAAGAGAGAAAGATAAGTAAGTAGATTAAATGGATTAATCATGGACTAAAAAGGAAAGATGGGCCTTAGGTCCATGGGCTTAAGGGAGTATAAATACCCCTTAAACCCTAAACCTTTCCATTTCCATCCATAATATCCTTCTTATTCTCTCTCTAAGCCTAAAACCCTCACCCAACCTTTCCTTAATCGGCCGCCATCTAGATCAAAGAAACAAGACCGAAATCCAACCTCTTTTTAGTAGATCCTTGGAATACAAGCTAGATACAAGACCAATACTCCATAATCAAGCTAGCCGTGACCTTAGAACCATCAAAAGGTATGTCCTCTAACCTTAAAGGTTACATTTTTATGAACCATTTGCCATGAAACTTGACCCTAGAGTAGATTGGATCTAGATACATCATAAAAATACAAACTTGATGATTAAAAATGAATCTAATGGCCTTATGATAGTATCCGACTCAAAGATAAACCCTAGATCTAGCCTAGAACGTTTTAAACTTATAAAGGTCCAAACTTTATGCCTAAAACGGGATAGATCTTGAAGCCATGATAGTAATGGGTGTAATCTAGTATGAACGATGATGATATAGAAATTGAAAGTTCATGATTTAACCTTAGAACAGTTACTTGGCTGTGATAGAAATGAAAAGGATAAAAGGATGAACTGAGCTGGGGGTTTTCGGCCAAGATTGAGAATTCTTGGTCAAATCCCATGATTCTTGGTCAAAGTAGAATTCTCAGCCAAAGAGAGTTCTCGGCCAAGGAGAGTTCTCGACCAAGGAGAGTTCTCGGCCAGGACCAGTTCTCGGCCAGGACCAGTTCTCGGTCAGACCTGAGAGTTCTCGGTCAACATGATGTTCTCGGTCAACCCAGTGTTCTCGGCCAGTTCTCTTTTTGGACTTGGACCTGAGTCCAGTTGGGCCCAAATAGTGGTCAGTTGGGCTTGAGCAGTAGGCCTGATCTGACTAATTGGCCCATATATAAGAGTTAAGACAAATAAGCCCAACTTAGAAAATAACTAAAAATGTTAATGGAAAATGTGTCAAGACAGTTAATAGAAATAAAATTTTTCTAAGCTGACCTGGCAACTTAACCCCAGCCAGCGGCTCTGCCCCTTGGACCCCGCTAGGGGCTACCGCCCTTAGAACCCCGCTGCCAGGGGCGCTGCCCCCTGACCCCCGTTCGTTGTGGGTTATATAAAGATAGATGTGTGATATGAGTAGCAATAGTTAATTGATGCATGTAATTATTATACAGTTAGCCGTGCCCAACTGAAGAAAGGAATAACCATTAACGGTGAACGTAACCACATTCAGGTGAGTTTCTAGCCCCATTTCCTTGCTATGTTTTCGGGGCTGTGTGCATACTCGATGTGATTAGTTAATACACTTACCTTAAGTGGTAAGTGTATGCCTTATGCGATTTATGTATGAATGAATGCTTGACGATGCATGAACGATCTTCGGATATTGCATGTGCCGTCAAGGGATGGTATAAATTTATGACTGACATATATGATGTATAGATGATGTATGGACGTATGAAAGTTATAATTATGAATGTATAGAAAGGTACAAAAGGTATAGGTAGAACAAGGGAACCGACCCTAATAATGTCGGCGAATGTAGGGAACCGACCCTAATAATGTCGGCGAATGTAGGGAACTAAACCTAATAATATCGGCGAATGTAGGGAAGCGACCGTAATAATATCGGCGAAGGTTATAGGGCGGAAGGCTCTTTAAAATGTATGTGTATGAATGAGAGTATGTATGTTAATACGAAAGAAAGAATGAAAGTACGTAAGTATGTAAGACAATACGAAGGTAGGTACCCTCGGGTGCATATGTGAATGTGTGAATGTATTGTACGTCGCCTGATTAACTAGAACTCACTCAGCGTAGCTGACTTTTAGTATGCACGCAGGCTAATCGACTGAGACAGCTGGCTTGAGGGAGACACATGGCAATACTGAAGAAGCTGGCATCTGAAGATTTGTCGTGATGTTTTGACACTATGTTTTATGTTATGTTTTAAAAAGACAAATTATGAATGATTGTATCGAATGGTTGACTATTTTATTATTCCGCGGAAGTTTTTTTTATTAACTCTGATTTAAGAACTGCGTTTATGAGTAAATCCAACACCAAAGTAGGGCTACCGGTAACGGGGCCTTAAAAGTTGGTATCAGAGCATAAGTTCTAGAGATTTAAGCATCCTACATGCTTAGACTCGAACATAGAATGAGATTTAAGTAAGAAAAGAAAGAAGATGCCAGTTCAAGCAAGCTCAGCAAAGGTAAGAAGTATGATTAAATGATGTATGTTAAATGATTAAGAAAGGAAATGTGAACGATAGGGATAGGATTAATTGATTGTTTTGACTGACTAACTGTTTAAGTAGAACTGGCACAAATAGATTCATAAAGGGAAGTGTATAGGACACGGAAGGTAACGTGATCAGCTAATCACAGCTGGCCACTGTTATTACCTTTTAACCTTACTATCCTTGTACTAGAAAGTTCCTTGAGTGATGACGTTTGTGTTTTCCCTTTTTTAGAATACGATGGCTGGAACGGGAGAAAATGTGGGAGCCGGAGGTCGCACTGGACGTCGTGGCAGGCCTCGTCGTATCCAACGACCTTCGGTTGAGACAGCTTCCAATACCGGAGATGAAGGGAGTGCAGCTGGAGGAGGTCCGGTCAACAATGAAGGGGTTCAACTGGATCCCGCAATTCAGGCGGCTATTGTTGAGCTGTAGCCACTGCTGTGAAGAATATTACTCATGGAGGGTCTGCTGGAAGTCGGGAAAGAACTGCCGGATGGGCAGGGGGTGATGGTGAAAGGAATGAGGAAGAAGAGAGGGAGGCCTCGAGTGGGGTTAATTCTGGAAAAGCCGGAGACAGGAAAAGAGGCCGAGGCGGGTGCAATTATAAGTCCTTCAAGGGATGTGACCCACCAAAGCTGTCTGGGTTGGGGACGCAATCGCTACCCTTCAATGGATAACTGCCACGGATAAAATTATCCACATTAGCGAGTGTCGTCCCGATCAAGCTGTCGGTTATGCCACTCAATCGTTTGAGGAGGAGGCGATGTATTGGTGGGAAAGTGTGGAGCAGAGGAAGACTCAGGAGGAGATTAATGCCATGAAGTGGGACGATTTGAAGGAAATGGTTATGAAGAAATTCTGTGCTGACGCAGAAATTGAGAGGGCGGATATGAAGTTCCTGTACTTGAAAGCTGGAACAATGACCCATCGTGAGTACACCACAGAGTTCAACCGAATGTCTAGGTTGGTACCCGATATGGTTAATACTGAGGCTAAAAGAATCAAGTGCTATATGAGGGGATTGCCACAGAAAGTCCGCATGCTGGTCCGGGCTAATAAACCCGCTACTTTTAACTCTGCTGTCGAACTCACAGAGATGGTTTATGAGGACCTGGCTGTGGATGATGTTGTGGTAGGGGAAGAGAAGAAAGAAAAGAAATGGGTTGTTCCTGCCAAACGAACCGGCACTCAGACGTGGAACCCCAGAGATAAGCGACAGAAAGTGTGGGAGAAGAGGTCGTGTAAGACTTGTGGTAAGATGCACGGTGGTGAGTGCAAATGGGGCACTGGTTCTGATGTGTGCCATAAGTGTGGAAAGTCCCATGGAGGGGAATGGAAAGTATGAACTAATGCTTGTTACAAATGTGCTAAGGTGGGGCATTTTGCTCAGGACTGCCATGCTAAGCCCGCGTGTTACAAGTGCGCAAGACGGGTCACTTTGCTAGGGAGTGTACTGAGGGCGAAGCTGGGGGGAAGTGGAAAGAAGGATGCTGATCAAACTAGGCCAAGAAGTAGAGCATACATGCTGACCCAGGAACAAGCCAAGCAGATTCCAGATGTTGTCACAGGTACGTGTTTCTAGTAAACGGTATTTTCGCTTCTGTATTGTTTGATTCGGGTGCGAACAAAAGTTTCGTAGCTACACCATATACTAAATTAGCTAAAATGAATTGTTGCCTAGTATCTGAAACTTTTATAGTAGAAACCGCTAGTGACACTTCTGTTAAAATAATGAAAATGGTTAAGGACTGTAAGATAGAGTTAGAGGGACATGAGTTCCCTGTTACCTTGTATGTTATGACCTTAGGAGGGTTCGATGTGGTCTTGGGAATGGATTGGTTGTTTGAGTATGAAGCTCAGATAGTGTGTAAGAGTAGGATAATAAGGTTAAAGTCATTGGATGGTAGTGCGGTGACGGTTTACGGTGATAAGGAAAGTTCTGGGCTTAATGTCATTTCGATGATAAAAGCCGAGGGACTGTTAAGGGGAGGGTGCGGTGCCTACCTGGCGTATGTTGTCAACGCTACGGCCGAGACAAAAGAAATGAAAGATGTTCCTATTGTGCGCGACTACCCAGAAGTATTCCCTGAGGATCTTCCGGGGTTGCCACCAGAGCGAGAGATAGAATTTCAGATAGATTTAGTACTAGGAGCCCAACCCGTCGCGAAAGGACCCTACCGTTTAGCGCCGTCCGAGATGAAAGAATTGATGTCCCAACTGCAGGAACTCCTCGACAAAGGTTTCATTAGACCAAGTGTTTCTCCGTGGGGCGCACCAGTGTTATTCGTGAAGAAGAAGGACGGAAGCATGAGAATGTGCATAGACTATCGCGAGTTGAATAAGCTTACGGTAAAGAATAGATATCCTTTGCCAAGGATTGATGATCTGTTTGACCAACTGCAAGGTTCAAGTTGGTTCTTATGAATAGATCTCAGATCAGGCTATCATCAACTAAAGGTGAAGGAGGCAGACATCCCTAAGACAGCATTCCAGACGAGGTACGGACACTACGAGTTCCTCGTGATGTCATTCGGTCTGACGAATGCTCCCGCAGCATTTATGGACATGATGAATAGAGTGTGTCAGCCTCTGTTGGATAAATCGGTAATCGTCTTTATTGATGACATATTGATCTATTCAAAGAGCGAGACTGATCATGCCGAGCATATGAGAGAGGTATTGGAGACTCTGAAGAAAGAAAAGTTATATGCTAAGTTTTCGAAATGCGCATTCTGGTTACGAGAAGTGCAATTTCTAGGCCACGTAATAAACCTAGAAGGGATTACCGTGGATCCAGCTAAGATTGAAGCGATAATGAAATGGAAGACTCCTCAGAATCCGACTGATATACGAAGCTTCCTAGGGTTAGCTGGCTACTATAGGAAATTCATCGAAGGTTTCTCCAAGATAGCCGCACCTTTGACCGGTATGACCCGAAAGACGATAGTGTTCAGTTGGGGAAAGTTTCAAGAAGAAGCTTTTCAGGAGTTAAAGAAAAGACTCACGCAAGCTCCAATCCTTGCTTTACCCGATGGTGACGAGGATTTGGTTGTTTGTACTGATGCTTCGCATCGAGGGTTAGGTTGCGTGTTGATGCAACGAAGAAAGGTGATAGCTTACGCATCCAGACAGTTGAAAGTCCATGAGAATACTTATCCGACACATGATTTAGAGCTAGCAGCAGTAGTACATGCTCTTAAGATATGGAGACATTATCTGTATGGCACTAAGTGTACCATTTACACCGACCATAAGAGCTTAAAATATTTCTTTGAACAAAAAGAGCTGAACATGAGACAGAGAAGGTGGTTAGAACTGATAAAATACTACGACTGTGATATAAAGTACTACCCTGGTAAAGCTAATGTGGTCGCGGATGCGCTAAGTCGTAAGAATGAGGAAGTCCTTGCAACAGTTAAGTCATACCAGCTGATTATGAATTCAAGCCTTTTCTAAGAAATCATCAAAGTGCAGTCAGAAGTGTTGGTAGATGAAGGGTTAGTCAATAAGGAAAGAATTTACGGCCAACAAGAGGAGTTGATGGAAAACACTCATGGTGTTAAGACTAGGTTTGACCGTATGTGGATCCCACGCCATGGAGATCTCAGAGGTCGAATCTTAGATGAAGCTCATAAGTCAAGATATTCGATTCATCCAGGAGCTACAAAGATGTACCAAGATTTGAAGAGAGACTACTGATGGTCGGGAATGAAGAATGATGTAGTAGATTATGTTAGTAAGTGCTTAACTTGTTTACAAGTCAAGGCTGAACATCAAAAGCCTTATAGGAAGATGCAACCTAAGGAGATACCTGAATGGAAGTGGGAACACATCACCATGGATTTCATAACTAAGCTACCTCACACAGCTAAGCATCATGACACCATATGGGTGATTGTGGACCGTTTAACCAAGAGTGCTCACTTTCTACCGATACGGGAGGCTATCTTGTCAGAAACATTAGCAAGCTTGTTCATAAAGGAGGTTGTATCTAAACATGGAGTACCACTGTCAATCGTGTCTGATAGAGATACACGATTTACTTCGAGGTATTGGAAGAAGTTCCATGAAGCTATGGGAACGAGGTTAAACATCAGTACGGCGTATCATCCTCAAAGCGATGGGCAGTCTGAAAGGACGATCCAAACCCTTGATGATACGCTACGTGCTTGTGTTTTAGATTTTGGTGGAAGTTGGGATGATCATCTGCATCTGGCCGAGTTCTCCTATAACAACAGTTACCATTCAAGTATTGGTATGCCACCATTTTAAATGCTTTATGGTAGACGATGTAGAACCCCGGTTTGTTGGGGAGAGATTGGCCAGAAAGAAATGGGAAGTTTGGAGGTCGTTCAAGAGACATCTTCAAAGTTTGATCAGATTAAGGCTTGGATGAAAGCTGCTCAAGATAGACAGAAGTCGTATGCTGATAAACGACGACAACCGATCGAGTTTAGCGTTGGTGACAATGTGATGCTCAAGGTCCCGCCTTGGAAATGGATCATTCGCTTTAGAAAGAGGGGGAAGTTGAGTCTAAGGTACATTGGACCGTTTAAGATTTTAGATCGTGTGGGTGAAGTGGCTTATAAGCTGGATTTACCTGATGAGCTAGAAGGAATTCACTCAACCTTCCATGTTTCTCATCTGAGGAAGTGTCTGGCAGATGACACGTCGCACGTGCCATTGATGGATATTGAGGTTGATGAACAATTGAACTACATTGAGCAACCGATAAAGATAGTTGATCGTAAGGAGAAACAACTTCGTCACAAGGTTATGCCTTTGGTAAAAGTGATTTGGAAGCATCGTAAGTGGTCAGATGCTACTTGGGAAGCTGCGGATGAGATGCACAAGTTTTTCCCTAACCTGTTTAT
Source organism: Bidens hawaiensis (assembly GCF_021521415.1). Lineage (NCBI taxonomy): Eukaryota > Viridiplantae > Streptophyta > Magnoliopsida > Asterales > Asteraceae > Bidens > Bidens hawaiensis. The sequence continues at coordinate 18,210 of NW_027498567.1, forward strand.
GTAATAGTTAGGTTTCGGGGACGATATGTGTAGGGCATCAAAAGGTTTCTCCTGTTCGTTGTATTTTAGAAGTGCCAAATTTGATCCATTTATTACCACTTTTCAGAGTCAAAGTTGCTAGGTTTGAGTGCTTCAAGATTGAGGATTGTGAAATTGGCTCAGAATTTGACAAATTTGATCAGATGTCTTTGGTAAAAAAGCTAACAGTAACTTTCCCAATGGTTTTAAGGTTTATTTAAAAGTTTATTGCGAGTTTCATGTATCTTTCATATCATAACTTTCTCTTGTTATTATTTCATATGTTTTCCAATTTTAGGTAACAAATTACCCCTGATTTTGAGTTTTGTTAATCTGATTATGTATTTTTATATACTGTTTGTGTGGTAGATTGTTCTTGGTGAAAATCCGATTTTGATGTCGGCTGCTAAGTAGAAATTTAGTGCGGGTAGGAAGAGAATGAGACCAGACATGGTTTTTGTGAAAACCGGCAAAATAAAACGATTTATTAAATTCCATAATCGAGATTAAAACGTGTTTAAACTAGATTTTGCGAGATTTTAGACTCGTAAGTAAATATTATTATATTATTATGAGAATAAAGAAAATATATTCAATGGAAAACACGTGCGAAGTCAGATCGAATAGAGGAATTTTGGAGAAAAGTTATGAAGAAACCAACGTTTTCGGTTAAACGTGTGACTATTCAACTCGACATTTGAGAAAATGTACATAGTTGAAATCATGTGATTACCATAGATAATTGAAAAGCGAGAACGCCGGCAAAAACGTGACTTAATTCTGATTTATAACGAAACGGAAAAATACAAATTAGTATTTTCAGACACGTTCGTAAAAGCACATGTACCGATGAGCCGGTAAAAGTTACTACTATCTCCGTCTTTGAGGTTTATCATTTACATAAAATAAATCAAACAGACACCATAAGTTTGGAAGAGTTGTTTTTTGGGAAAAACAATTACACCAGTGTTATTAAGTTAAGAGTAACACTGAATCGACACTGCGAATGTAGGGAACCGACCCTAATAATAACGGCGAAGGTTATAGGGCGGAAGGCTCTTTATAATGTATGTGTATGAATGAGAGTATGTATGTTAATACGAAAGAAAGAATGAAAGTACGTAAGTATGTAAGACAATAGGAATGTAGGTACCCTCGGGTGCATATGTGAATGTGTGAATGTATTGTACGTCTCCTGATTAACTAGAACTCACTCAGCGTAGCTGACTTTTAGTATGCACGCAGGCTAATCGACTGAGACAGCTGGCTTGAGGGAGACACATGGCAATACTGAAGAGGCTGGCATCTGAAGATTTGTCGTGATGTTTTGACACTATGTTTTATGTTATGTTTTAAAAAGACAAATTATGAATGATTGTATCGAATGGTTGACTATTTTATTATTCCGCAAAAGTTTTTTTTATTAACTCTGATTTAAGAACTGCGTTTATGAGTAAATCCAACACCAAAGTAGGGCTACCGGTAACGGGGCCTCACATAATATAAATATTGTTATCGGACATTACTTTGACAAAATGTTGTTAATAATGATTTAGAAAACCACAGATAATATCTAGTGATAACAATGGTACAATTGAACTTGGACGATTCGTGCGTTTGTAAATATTTATACACACGATATTTGGACTGAAATAGTTTATCCGGATAGTGCACAATTAATACTAAAAATAAATATATACTTTTAGAAAATGTAAACAATTATAAAAAATATGAAAACAAAGTTTTTATATTAAGAATATTAATATAACACATTTCGGTATAAATAATAATAATGATTATATTATGTTTTGTTAAGAAAGTGGTATATAATATACTTGTCAGAATTCAAACACGCGTCTATTAATAAAAGAATATTTTATTTTAAAATAAATATATATACTTTTATTAAATAACGTCCAAGTGTAGTTTCGAAATCAAATAATAGTTTTTACAACGTTTATTTGAAACTATGGTGTTCTAATATATTTATAAGATATTTTAAAACATTCGATTCAATTACAATTTTTCCTAAACAATAAAAGTTTGTAATTTAGTTATTAAAATTATAATAAATAAGACACGCGAGGATAAATAAATTAAGTTATGATAGGATTCCGTTTGTATCTGTCTTTATGTGTTAATATATTTGGTATTAAACATAGGAATCCGGTTATCATTTGGATGACTATTAATAATATCTTGACGTTGATTGACATATTATCACACTTGAATGTTATTTGAGCTGAGGCAAATGTGAGTTTTCTCGTCAATCCCCAAGACTGTACCATCTACAAGAAAAAACCTCATGAGAGTAAATATGGGACCTCACCAGCTAATCCAGTTAACTGATGATTTTTAGTAAGCTAAGCTGTTCACCTCAGTAACGCGTGGGAACAATTTAAATATTTTAATGATTTATAAATGTTTTTGGGGGAGATGTATGTAAAGAAAAGGGCTATATATTTTACAAATTGTGTTAAATGGGATGAGTCATTATGAAAGGAAAAAAACGTTAAACTAGAGAAAAAGGGCCTAAAAATATTGATAGATCTATCGGGGCGACGCCCCCCACTCTTTCAGTCGCTCTGGGTGAAAAGGTGGGAATATTTTTATTTTGGTATGTATCAGGTTTATCATAAATGATATTCATACATGTGTTGTACTCATTGCTCGTTTACAACTAATACGTTTTGTTTAAGAAATATATAGTTATGTTTGGAAAAGTGGAAATTAAATTCACATTGAAAAGAATGGTGAATAATGAATATTACCATTGAAAAGAATGGTGAGTAATGTAAATTATTTTTTTTCATTGATAAGAATGATGAATAAATGGGAGTAAAGTCGAGAACTGTTACATCCCGGTTTTCTTTTATTAATTGAGAAACTCACCAAAATTCGTGTTGACAAAATTATTTTAACATACTTTTCAGGTAAATGAAGCAAATGGATGCTTCGTGAAGGATTCGGGAAAATGGTGTTGTACGTTTGAATGAATGATAGTTGGATTTTAATTTAAAATAGAACCGTGCATGTATGACACGTGTAAAACTCTGATATTTAATAAAGTCCCACTTATGGTTCATTATTTTTTAATATGATGAGCTGAAAAGCGTCTGTCACCGCCCAAATTAACTAAATTAAGTCTTCCGTTGCCAAGTTAACGATTTTGGGGTGTGACAGAAGATGGTATCAGAGCCAATGGTTATAGAGAACTAGAAATATTTGATGAAATATTTCTAGACTATAACAGTATTCGAAACAAACATTTTCCCATCACGAAGTTGAAAAATTTATAAACAAATTTTCATATGAAATGCAAAAGAAAATGTTGCATTTAATTTGTTTATGTATTATGTGAAATATAACTGATAAATTTCTAAATGTTATTTATATATTAATTTTATCAGGATTACCTTGTACGGATTATGTCACGAACACATGATTCACACTATAAATGAAATACACAGCATTAAGAGTGAGTCTGGGGGACCGCTTCCACCTACCTCTGTTATGTTGGAAACTGTGCACGCGCTTCTATAACCTACTCCCTTACTAGCTTTAGGCTACATGTCATCTTTCTACACATGTCAATTTGCATTTGTTATTGTTGGCTATTCTATGGCTAACTCATGTAATAAGTGGATTGAGGATGACAATGTGACTCTACCTCTATCGATTCTTGAGGTTTTGTAACTCAGTCGTGTGTGCTATAGCTGTTTCAGTTTAAGTGTTAGAACCATTGATGGAGTATTTGGACCTCCAATAATTTTCTCTTGTAGATTTAGATTGCATTGCATGCATTGGATATTTTGATATGGAAATTTTAAAAACTTGTGATTGGTGCTGATGCGTATTCACACCTATTTTAGTAGTTATTTTATTAACTTCTAAACAAGTATTATAATTTTCCAAGTTAAAATGTCACAATGATCTTTTGGCTGATTTATTGATTATTGTGCGAACTGATTATTTCCTATATTTAGTCACATGCATATAATAATTAATAATGAATGTTGTTTTATATGTTATCCGAAAATAACATAAACGACAATATGCCACTGAAATCAAGACACAATTGTGCTAGTAGAATATATGGATTACCGACCTACTCTGAAGGATTATCTCAACTAATCTCTCGACACGTTAACACTGTTTTAGAATAAATAAATAAATAAATAAAAAGCCAAGGGTGCTATGACTGGGATTTTAACAATGCCTAATATTTCAGTGTAAATATTCCAACTGTGACGTGAAGACTTGGTCAACTTTGGTGTACGCGGTTACACAAAATAATGTCCTTGCATGGATTCTAAAAATGAATTGGTGGAATATGTTATTAGTACTAAATACATGTGTCTTTGTGTAAGCTTGTGATACCTATAACTATGACCCACAATAGGAGAATACTAGAATGATCCTGTAAGGTAAATTGACAATTACACTTGATATCACGTAATTGTGAATTTACATGTACGAGAGAATTCTAGGAAATTCTATTGTGATGACCTATGAGTATAATATGATAGTTAATTACTATTGACGAATCGATTTTAATCATCAAGTCACCCATCCATTCGTATAACATTGTGCTAAAACAACAGGGGATTCTCTAATCAGGAGTTTATTGAGACAATAATCTAGTTTAAGATTTTGGTGTACCCTTCTTTTGATCTCCATTGATAATTCCATCATCTCTGAGCTTGGTCATTTGTATTTTGCGATGGGCCTTGCACCATGATCACATTCATACGTCTTGACTATATTGATTTCTTGATGACATACGTGTTGATTCTTATTCCTAAAACAAGTTACGCTCCGTATCTAAAATCTTGATGATCATGTCATTAGGATAAATTTTGTACAAATTCTTTTGCGAATTTGAGATATTACAGTTGACTCTGGTAGATGCATTTAAGGGTTTTGAGCATAAAGGACAGTATCATATCTTGATAAAGAAATTGTCTTTGTTGGAACTTAGGCGTGAGTAGGATATTCCTATTTGTCATACCCAAGATTGACATTACGCTTGAATGAGTTAGTTCTTTGCGAAATCATAATTACTTCTTCGCTTAACATTCCAATATGACATTTCCTTTATGCGCCTCTTGTATAATAAGCAACGTTGTCTTTATATATGTCTGATACCTAAATGTGGTGTAAAGACTAAAACAAAGACAAGTAGAAATCGTAGCTCTTGTTGAAATTCTAATAAACCCATTATAAACACGCGAACTCAACTCTATAGATGAAGAACTAACTGTGCAACTACCTCCGCAATCACTAAACCAGTTTTATGATTGGAGGCATTTTGGATATTTTGAGTGTACTGCCATGTCTAGCATATTCATAGTCATCTACTAAGCTCTAAAGTTAGACGTATACGCAAAGTTTTGTTGACCTCCATGTTTCAAATTATCTTCTAGGGGACAAAAGATAAGTTATCAACAACAAATCAATTTTCCATAAAGATTATAAGACGATAATGCTATTTTACCAAATAGAATATATTATCGGCTTAAAAATTTCATTGGCAGAATTAAGCGAAATGTTATTTTCTCAAATCGATCGGCCCCTCACTACTGATAATGATGACGAATATAATCACTCCCTTAAAATTCAAATTGTCGAGCCTAAGACCAAAAACTTAGGATCATTATCTATTAAAATCTACAACCGAGTTCTCATATTGAGAACGTCAACCCTAAATCGACGTAAAATAATAATTTTGTGAGATTCATTCCTAGAAAAAATGTATCCATTCTCAATTTTCTTTAAAATCAAATGAAAATTGTTGGGACTAGAGAACCTAGTTATCGGAATAATGTTTATTCTAAATGCATACGTTAACAATCTTGTAGGATCGTTACCGTATTGTGTTGCATACTATTGGGTTTGAAATGACACGTGGTCATTTTACTAATCCTGGGATGTACTACATTTCAAGTTTTATTGTTGTTCACCATGTACTTTTAGACCTTACCCGCAACCCGAAATTTCAGTCGATTTATTATTTGTCGCGAGCAATAAATATATGAATTTTTTCTCATATGGAATTCATCACCTATGATTTCGTTATTTTCCTCCTTTAGTAATGATAACTAAAACGCACTTGGCACTAATATCGTTACTTGGTAGCAAAATTCAACAACATAGGATTATAATTAACCCTTCCTTTTGTTAAATTGAACTGAACCTCATTGGTGCTCGCAATACTCGAGCTTCTCAGTAAGATTGAATCATTTAATCTTACATAGTTATCTCGAATCTATCCTAAATTCAAATTCGATCATTGGCTACATGAAACGGGTCATGCATATCCATACTAATGCTCAGTCCTATTCGTATAATATGCTAATTTTGTGTTGTTTAAAGAATTGAACACTCGTTAATTTTATATCTTTAAATGAATAAGTTGTTTTAATGTAAAGGGACCCCGTCCTTATTACTATTAAACCCCTTTGAATCTAATATTTCAGTTGAATTGCGTATACACACAAAATTTTGTCATAAAATCATATTGTTGTCACTTCAACAAATAATGATGGTTGTTGATGACAATAGCCGATCAACGCCTTATTTTGTCTATGCTTCCTTGTAATTAAACATGAGTATAGTCTCATAAGACGTTGGTTCGAACACAAGAACAAGTGTGATTTTATTAATGTTCTATGATAGGTCGAACTATTCCTTAGCTAGAGAATTGCTAAGTAATACAACACGAATGTGTTATCGGTATAATGTTCAGAATTAAATTGATCGACTACCACTTCTTAGGACGTTACATAATCGAAGGATCAGACCTTAAAGTATTTTCTATTAACGGATCGTCACTGTGAAAATTTAAGCATTTTAATGAAAATGCTTGTGGTTATGCTTAGATAGAAATTATTAAATGATTATAAAGATTTCATCGAAAGTGTGTGTTATTCACATGAATTGTCATGTTATCCTATTTTGAGATTTTCGGGCACTAGCTTATATAAACTAGTGAGTTTTTTTATAAAGCGTATAATTAATGAAAGTTATTTAAACACATCCAATCATATGTTAAAGAGTATTTTATATAATACTTTTGGCACTAGAAATTAAACCTTAGTTGGATGCTTGTACTGTGAAGTTATATTAAGTTATACCAAGTACTTTCATTATAGAAAAGTGTGATAATACTTCACACACAAATCCATAAAATCCGAATTCATGTATATCTATATATACGATACATCTTCTTAAACACAGTTACGCCAAGTTATATAGTCACACCAAACTGTATATATAGCGATGTCGAACTGTGTGTAATACTTACGTGCCAACCTAATCGTTTCCGGTTGTATTCTTGAAAAACGTTAATGAGTAACAACTCCTTGTCAATCAAAGATAGTGTTAAGGTGTTATCCTTCATATATTCATCAACTTCATATTCTTTGAATATTGTGCAGCGTTTGCAACCGGAATATTCTAAGATCTTTAAGTATCATTGTAGCTACGTCTATCAATTCTTTGACCCTATTGTGACATCATTGTATTCATAATCTATTTGATTCCAGCGTACAATATTTACCAACCCTTCCTGGTAAAGAAATGTTAAACATTTATGTTATTCTGTATAATGAAATTTAGCATTTATGTAATACTGAATGAATGTTTATGCTTAAAGTGTAATAGATCCCTTAGACTCTAAGAGATAAAATTCTTTACGACTCGTCATAAAGAGAAGCAATATAAAGAGAAGGTGTTTGCATAAATCTCTTTTAAAAATGCGAAATGCACATAATTGTAGTAGTCTGTTTAAAGACCAGCTATTATCATTCGGAAAAAGACTAACTTAGAAGGATGGTAAATATGGATGCGGATATCGACATGATAAATTCCTCCTCATGTCAAAGACAAGATTAACATCAAAGAACCAATTCTTAAACTAAAGGCAACATCTGGTAGTTTACTTTGTTGTTAGACTTATCAAAGTTTGGGTGTGTGCTTACATAATGAAGTAGAGTATGTGATTATGCACAACACACTTGCACTCATAAAGATAACTACTTGACTTATGATCTGGAGTTAATTAAGGATCTTGATAGAAAAGCTCATACCATGATAAGTAGCTAACGCTATCGCCTCAAGGAAGATTACCTTGCGATCAAGGAGAGATATTGTTGTTTATACCGACTAAAGATTTTATTCATATCAGAAACGTGCATCTAATGACGATAAAGAATCCAAAATTAATATAACGGTAAGTACCAGCAAGCTAGTGAGTTAAAACAAAGCATTATAATATTACACCCTCAATGCTTAGTCGAATCTCGAGGATGAGATTAAAATAAGGTGGGGAGAATGTAAAAACCCGCAAAATAAAACGATTTATTAAATTCCATAATCGAGATTAAAACGTGTTTAAACTAGATTATGCGAGATTTAAGACTCGTAAGTAAATAATATTATTTTATTATGAGAATAAAGGAAATATATTCAATGGAAAACACGTGCGAAGTTATATCGAAGGAGGAATTTTGGAGAAAAGTTATGAAGAAACGAACGCTTTCGGTTAAACATGTGACTATTCAACTAGACATTTGAGAAAATGTACATGGTTGAAATCATGTGAATACCGTAGATAATAAAAGCAAGAACGCCGGCGAAAACGTGACTAAATTCTGATTTATAACAAAACGGAAAAATACAAATTAGTATTTTCAAACACGTTCGTAAAAGCACATGTACCGATGAGCCCGTAAAATTTACTACTATAGCCGTCTCTGAGGTTTATCATTTAAATAAAATAAATCAAATAGACACCATAAGTTTGGAAGAGCTGTTTTTGAGAAAAACAATTACACCAGTGCTATTAAGTTCGGAGTAACACGAAATCGACACCGGGTAATGATAGTTAACAATTTATTAGCGGAAATAATAAGATAACGGATAATTTTAAGTTGAGAGCGGAATAAATATTTTGACGAGAATTATATGGAAAGTATAATGTCACTTGAAATAGCGGGTTCGTTGAAGCGAGAGACCGAAACACGATCGCGAAACGCGATCGCAAAACGCGTTTAAAACCGCACTATATAAGTGGGACTACCCCTACTTTACATTCATTCTAACACGTAAATCTGAATTTTAGAGAGAGAAAGTTAGAGAGAGGTTGGAGGATTCCAGCAAGGTGGCTGGCGGTCAGCGGCCCGACGGTGGTGCGTGGCGGTCCGGCGGCGGCCGGTGGTGGTCCGGCGTGGTGGTCCAGTGGCGGCCGATGTCCGCATTTTACCCGGAACCATTTTTCAACTTCCCGAACGCAATGGTAAGCTCCGATTGTCATATTTTTGAGCTTGTGTTTGTTAAAAACAAGTTTTAAAATCTGGGCAGATTGTATTAGTTTTACATGTCTGCAAAGATCGTTCGGTAACTGAAGATCTAACGGTCCGAACATCTTAATTTTTATACAGAGGGTTCATAACCCATAGATAATCATTTTGAACGGAGGAGATGAGGATTGGAGCTGATTAAGTTGGGTTTCTAAACCCGTTTTCGTGTTCAGCTCGCTGGGTGGATTTTGAAAACGCGGCTCTAAAGAAATATAGATTCCCGGAAAACTGGACGTCGGATTGAGCTGAAATTTTTAGTGAACCTTCCTAATATATAAATATTCGATTCCATATAAGGAATCAATTATCAGATATCTGGGTGGTGAGTTATAAGCTTCGTGAGTTACTAGTCAAATTTTAAAATGAAAATAGTTTCTTAAAATGAGTTGCATGTAGGTTTTGAGGTATCGTATGGACGATCCGAGACCGGAGAAAGGTTCATGCCGCAAAAACAAACGCGTTGGTATATCCGGATCGCATTGCATGCGGGTTTTGAGCAGATTTATAGACTCGAACCATATGCGAAGAGGTATATCTTTAAGTGTTGAAAAAGATAGATAACAAGAGATTAATATAAATATTGTTATCGGACATTACTTTGACAAAATGTTGTTAATAATGATTTAGAAAACCGCAGATAATATGGAGTGATAAGAATGGAACAGTTGAGACTTGGACGATTTCGTGCGTTTGTATATATTTATACACATGATATTTGGACTGAAATAGTTTATCCAGATAGTGACCACAATTAATATTAAAAATAAATATATACTTTTAGAAAATGTAAGCTTTTATATAAAATATGAAAACAAAGTTTTTATATTAAGAATATTAATATAACACGTTTCGGTATAAATAATAATAACGATTATATTATGTTTTGTTAAGAAAGTGGTATATAATATACTTGTCAGAATTCAAACACGCGTCTATTAATAAAAGAATATTATATTTTAAAATAAATATATATACTTTTATTAAATAACGTCCAAGTGTAGTTTCGAAATCAAATATTAGTTTTTACAACAATTATTTGAAACTATGGTGTTCTAATATATTTATAAGATATTTTAAAACATTTGATTCAGTTACGATTTTTCCTAAACAATAAAAGTTTGTAATTTAGTTATTAAAATTATAATAAATAAGACACGCGAGGATAAATAAATTAAGTTATGATAGGATTCCGTTTGTATCTGTCTTTATGTGTTAATATACTTGGTATTAAACATAGGAATCCGGTTATCATTTGGATGACTATTAATAATATCTTGACGTTGATTGACATATTATCACACTTGAATGTTATTTGAGCTGAGGCAAAGGTGAGTTTTCTCGTAAATCCCCAAGACTGTACCATCTACAATGAAAGACCTCATGATAGTAAATATGGGACCTCACCAGCGAATCTAGTTAAATGATGCTTTTTAGTAAGCTAAGTTGTTCACCTCAGTAACGCGTGGGAACAATTTAAATATTTTAATAATTTATAAATGTTTTTGGGGGAAAAGTATGTAAAGAAAAGGGCTATATATTTTAAAAATTGTGTTAAACGGGATGAGTCATTATGAAAGGAAAAACCGTTAAACTAGAGAGAAAGGGCCTAAAATTATTGGTAGATCTATCTAGGCGACACCCCCACTCTTTCAGTCGCTCTGGTTGAAAAGGTGGGAATATTTTGTTTTGGTATGTATCAGGTTTATCATAAATGATAGTCATACATGTGTTGTACTCTTTGCTCGTTTACAACTAATACGTTTTGTTTAAGAAATATATAGCTATGTTTGGAAAAGTGGAAATTAAATTCCCATTGAAAAGAATGGTGAATAATGAAATATTAACATTGAAAAGAATGGTGAATAATGAAAATTATTTTTTTATCATTGATAAGAAAGATGAATAAATGGGAGTAAAGTCGAGAACTGTTACATCCCGGTTTTCTTTTATCAATTGAGAAACTCACCAACATTCGTGTTGACAAAATTATTTTAACATACTTTTAAGGTAAATGAAGAAAATGGATGCTTCGTGAAGGATTCGGTAAAATGGTGTTGTACGTTTGAATGAAAGATAGTTGGACTTTTAATTTAAAATAGAACCGTGCATGTATGACACGTGTAAAACTCTGATATTTAATAAAGTCCAACTTATGGTTCATTATTTTTTAATATGATGAGCTGAACAGCGTCTGTCACCGCCCAAATTAACTAAACTAAGTCTTCTATTTCCAAGTTAATGATTTTGGGGTGTGACAGAAGATGGTATCAGAGCCAATGGTTATAGCGAACTAGAAATATTTGATGAAATATTTCTAGACTATAACAGTATTCGAAACAAACATTTTCCCATTTCACGAAGTTGAAAAATTTATAAACAAATTTTCATATGAAATGCAAAAGAAAATGTTTCATTTAATTTGTTTATGTATTATGTGAAATTTAATTGATAAATTTCTACATGTTATTTATATATTAATTTTATCAGGATTACATTGTACGGATTATGTCACGAACACTTGATTCACATACTATAAATGAAATTCACAACATTAATAGTGAGTCTGGGGGACCGCTTCCACCTACCTCTGTTATGTTGGAAACTGTGCATGCGCTTCTATAACCTACTCCCTTACTAGCTTTAGGCTACATGTCATCTTTCTACACATGTCAATTTGCATTTTTTATTGTTGGCTATTCTATGGCTAACTCATGTAACAAGTGGACTGAGGATGATAATGTGACTCTACCTCTATCGATTTCGAGGTTTTGTAACTCAGTCGTGTGTGCTTGTAAGGCCCTGTTCCCGGTGCCCTACATTGGACGTTGGATCTACTCATAAACGCAGTTCTAAATAATAGAGTTAATAAAAACATTCGCGGAATGTTATAAACATTCGAACCATTACATTACATGACCATTAATCCTTGTCTTAACGAACAATCGACTTATTTAAACATAAAACATTGTCTTTTAAATATCATAACATAACACTTTATTGAGATGCCAGTGTCTGCAAATCCATGTCATGTGCTTCCCCTCAAGCAAGTTGCCTCATTCTACTCACCTGCGTGTACACTAAAAGTCAGCTACGCTGAGTGAGTTCTAGTTAATCAGATGACATACAATAAATTCACATACTGACATATGCACCCGAAGGTACACACTTTCATATTTACTTACATGCGTACATACATTCGTACTTTCGTCCTTTCTTTCATACTTACATAATACTTCATTCGTACATATATGTTTTAAGAGCATTTCGCTCTATTAACTTCACCGATATTATTAGGGTCGGTTCCCTACATCCGCCGATACTATTAGGGTCGGGTGCCTTCATTCACCGATACTATTAGGGTCGGTTCCCTACATTCGCTGATACTATTAGGGTCGGTTCCCTACATTCGTACTACTATAACATACATGTCCTTTACATACTTTACTTGACAATGCGTGCAATCTCCGAAGAGCGTTCACGTACCATCAACATATCATACATACATTATTCATACATCATATATATTCATACGTACATCATTCATACATCATACATATCAATCATATCCTTAACTTCCACCTGAAAGTACATGCAATATCCGAAGATCGTTCACACACCATTAAGCAATCATCATACATAAATCATACAAGGCATATGCTTACCATTTAAGGTAAGTGTATTAACTATCACATCGAGTATGCACACAGCCCCGAAAACATAATAAGGCAGTGAGGCTAGAAACTTACCTCAATGTTGTTGCGTTCACCGTTTACGGTTATCCCCTCTTTAGCTGTGCACGACTAACTGTATAACAATTACACATATTAATTACTATCACTATCCATATCATATTTCTAGTCCAATTATAACCCTCAAAGAACAGGGGTCCGCTGCCCCTGGCAGCGGGGTCTAGGGGCGGCATCCCCTAGCAGGGTCCAAGGAGCAGAGCCCCTGGCTGGGGTCGAGCTGGAGCTACTTAAAAGTTCAAGGGCTTCTTTGTAATTAAACCATTCTTTTTCTAAGTTTAGGGACCATTCTGTCCTTTTGATAAACTTCTAGCTCGTTACATTGCTCTTAACGAATTGGCTTATCTTAGTGAACTGGTTCATGTAGCGAATTGAACCCTTTAACGAACTGGTTATTAAACAAACTGGACCTTATAACGTACTGGTCCTTTGACGAATCAGTTCATGTAGCAAATCAGTCTATGTAACGAATTGTGTCACACCCGGCCCTGAGCGGCGGAAACAGCCGGGCGCGCACGAGTGGGGATTGATAATTAAGCACGGGCCATTGCAAAACATTCAAAGATTTTTATTGCGCATGAGAAGTTTATTACAAACACAATACATTGTTCAAAGATTACAAAAAGAAACATCCAAGTATAAAACTGAAGATTTCCTCGCCATATCCCCTTACGCGGCGGGTAACCGTGCGCATCGAGGGGATAAAACCAAAATCTTCCAAAAAGCTTGTTTTAGATGTTCAGTGTGTGGTGCTCTAAGTGTGACTCCATGCGCTACCTAGTTATCTCCTGAAAGACACGTAAAAACATTTGAATCAGTATAAACTGAGTGAGTTCACAAGTTTTAGTAACTTGATAAAATCATTCTGAAACATTTCTGGCAACATCATTAACATCTGCTTGGTAAAATCGTATTAACACAAATCTGACAATATTCTGATAAAAATCGTTCCGCGGGTTACGCGTGAACAAATTCTGGATACGGTGCTCGTCTATGTAAGTGGCGCAGCCACTACGAGCTAAAATAACGTAAAACCGTCCCGCGAGTTACGCGCAGACGTTTCTGGAAAACTATGCTCGTCTATGCAAAGAGGCATTGCCCCTACGAGCTAAGGATACTGTCCCGCGGGTTACGCGCGAACAATTCTGAGAAACTGTGCTCGTCCATGCAAAGAGGCATTGCCCCTACGAGCTAAGGATACCGTCCCGCGGGTTACGCGCAGACGTTGTGCCGGAAAACAAGGCGCTCGTCCATGCAAAGAGGCGCGACCCCTACGAGCGGGCTCAACCCCATAGTACTGCCCCATGCCAGGCACTCGTCCATGCAAAGAGGTGCGACCCCTACGAGTGGGTGGATCAAACCAGCAGTCCCTACCCTTAGAGTTCCAATGGTAAAGTGATCACTTACTCGAGTTCTAGCGCACATACATTGAAAACCTTAGATAACCGTTTGCATTGCTCATCATGCAACATAACTTAAAACACATAATCGCTTGCATAGCTTGTAAGTATACCATGATAAAACATTATTTAAGTACGTGTCCCTCGCCCCGAAAGCAATTTAGAAACAGTGAAAACAGTGAAAATAGGGGCTGTGAGACTCACCTGAGGTTCTTGTTAAGGGATTAATCGAGATTCGGGTTTTCTTGGTGTTGGCCTCGGAATCGAAGGTCTAGAATACGATTAAATAACAAGTATATATATTAAGATCAAGAAATAGGAGAATATAAGGGTTGGATAGTAGGTCTCAAGGTTATATTCTCGGCTTACCTAGTAACAGGATCGGAGCTGGAAACAACGGATGCTTGGGAAAGGATTAGTGCAAGTTTGTAGTTCTTTGAAGTGTGTTTTGGGTGATAATTTAGGCTACAAATTTATAGGCAAACTCAAGGGAACACAATCCCTTGCTTTAGGGGATTAAAATCTTTTCATATCTAAATGTAATGATGATAAAGTATGGAAGTTATTATTATTTACTTAAGAGTGGAGTGGTGGATAAAAGATTTTGATTTGATTTGGACAGAACATGCAGATCTGGGGTTGGTGAGAATAGGGTGGCTGACAGTTGACTTTTCATGTTACAGTGTGCTTTTTCAGGTACTTTTGTCAGTGTACAGTAAAAAGTGGAAAATCTCTGAAACACGCTACTGTTTCCTTTCGGGCGGGAGTAATCTCCTTAACTGGAGAATAGACCAAGTGTTCTGCGCGTATAACTTGGTGCGCATAGCTTTCTGCGTATAGGACATGTCTTTGCTGCGGGTAGGTGCGTAACCTTCTCGCAGTTAGGGATATTTGAGTTTCATTTGTAGATTCTCCAGGTGGTCTTGGTATTTCAACATAGTGATCAGTCATGTTGAAGTCAATTCCATCTTGGAGCTTCAGACAAACTAGCTCTCAACGTTCCCGCCATGCGGGTAGGTTAGTTCCCTTCCGCACGCGCATAAACGATGTAGGATGCACCCGCCTTAGCATCATGCGGGATGGTCAACCCATAGACAACATAATGTTTAAGTTACATGAAAACATAAAGCCAAATCATTCACGCATGGCGCATATAACATATGCTCACGCTGGTTCTTAACATGGTGCGCTCGCGCAGGTTGCACATAACAACTGCACGCGCTGACTAACATGGCGCGCTCGCGCAGGGCGCACATAACATATGCACGCGCTTAATATTTACAATCACCTAATTATTAGGTTGATTACTTAGCTTATGGGTTTGGGAAATTACCGGTTGTCACATTCTCCCCTCGTTAAACGAATTTCGTCCCGAAATTTAGGAGACGTTGCTGGCAGAAGCCATGTTCTGAAAGAGGTGTGGGTATTTCATGCGCATCTGATCTTCTCTTTCCCAAGTGAATTCAGGCCCACGCCTCGAGTTCCATTGAACCTTTACTAACTTGATTTTGCTCCTGCGTAACTTTTGTTCTTTCCAATCGGTTACTGCTATAGGTTCTTCTACGAAGTGCAGCTGTTTGTCGATGTGAATCTCTTCCATCGGCAAAATTAACGTTTCGTCAGATAAGCACTTTTTGAGGTTGGACACATGAAACGTATCATGAACTCCACTGAGTTCGGCGGATAAACGAAGTTTATAAGCAACCGGACCGATCCTTTCCAGGATCTCAAATGGTCCAATGTAGCGCGGATTCAACTTTCCTCGCTTGCCGAAACGGGGGACTCCTTTCCATGGAGAGACTTTCAATAGTACTTTATCCCCTACTTGAAACTCCAATGGTTTCCTTCACACATCTGCGTAACTCTTCTGTCTGTCGCGCGCTGTCTTAAGGCGATCCCTTATCTGAAAAATCTTGTCTGTTGTTTCTTGGATCAATTCAGGACCAGTCATTTGCTTGTCACCCACTTCAGCCCAGCACAGTGGGGATCTACACTTGCGCCCATACAAAGCTTCGAACGGCGCAGCCTTGATACTTGTGTGATAGCTATTGTTGTAAGAAAATTCAACCAATGGGAGATGAGTATCCCAGCTACCTTCGAAATCGATTGCGCACAGCGCGCAGCATATCTTCCAATGTCTGGATTGTTCGCTCGCTTTGCCCATCCGTTTGAGGATGATAAGCTGTACTCATATCAAGGCGAGTACCTAGAGCTCCTTGTAACGATCTCCAAAACCTTGATGTAAACCGACTATCTCGATCAGAAATGATGGACACTGGGACTCCATGTTTTGAAACTACTTCTCGAATATACAATCGGGCTAACTTTTCCATCTTATCGGTTTCCTTGATCGGCAGGAAGTGCGCTGACTTAGTTAGCCGATCCACAATAACCCGTATTGTGTCATAACCCCCAGGTGTCCTTGGCAGTTTGGTGATGAAGTCCATAGAGATTTGTTCCCACTTCCACATGGGAATTTCTGGCTGTTGAAGCAACCCTGATGGTTTCTGATATTCAGCCTTTACCTTCGAACACGTTAGGCACTTACTGACATACGTCGCGATGGCGCCTTTAAGATTGGGCCACCAATAGTGTTTTAACATCTTGGTACATCTTGTCTGCGCCAGGATGTACGGAATACCGCGTCTTGTGAGCTTCGTTCAATACTTGCTCGCGCAATCCTCCCTTGAGAGGGACCCATATGCGGTTAGCGAAATATAGATTGCCGTTCTCTTTCAGTTCCAAACTCTTAATCATTCCCCCAAGGGCTTCGTTTTTAACAAACTCTGGTTTCAAGGCTTCTTGCTGAGCGTCTCGGATGCGGGTAGAGAGATCTGCGTGAATGGTCAACCTTAGAGCCTTGACTCGTAGCGTTTTTATTCGCTCCTTCCTACTTAGCGCGTCTGCCACCACATTCGCCTTTCCAGGGTGGTATTTTATTTCACAATCATAATCGTTCAACAATTCAACCCATCTTCGTTGCCTCATGTTTAAATCCTTTTGATCAAATATATGTTGAAGGCTCTTGTGATCCGTAAAGATTATACACTTTGTACCATAGAGGTAATGGCGCCAAATTTTTAGCGCGAAGACAACCGCTCCAAGTTCCAGATCATGCGTTGTGTAGTTCTTTTCATTGGTCTTAAGTTGGCGCGAGGCATACGCTATGACTTTGTCTCGCTGCATAAGGACACATCCGAGTCCTTGATGTGAAGCGTCGCAGTAAACGACGATGTCATCTGTCCCCTCGGGCAGAGATAGAATTGGCGCACTACATAACTTCTGCTTCAACATTTGAAACGCTGCTTCCTGGTTTTCGCCCCAAACAAACATCCTGTCTTTCTGAGTTAGCGCGGTCAGAGGTAGAGCTATCTTGGAGAAGTTCTCAATGAAGCGTCGATAGTAGCCAGCTAGTCCTAGGAATTGCCTCACCTCAGTTGGGGTTTTTGGCGCTTCCCAGTTTTTGATGGCCTTGACTTTGGAAGGATCAACGTGAATTCCTTTCTCGTTTACAACGTGACCGAGGAAGTGAACTTCTCTAAGCCAAAATTCGCACTTGGAAAACTTCGCATACAACTTTTCTTTCCTTAACAAATCCAAAATCAATCTCAGGTGTTGCTCATGCTCGGCCTTGGTCCGAGAGTAAATCAGAATATCATCTATAAACACAATCACAAACTTGTCCAAGTATGGTTTGCACACACGGTTCATCAGATCCATGAATATAGCCGGCGCATTAGTTAGCCCGAAAGGCATCACTAAGAACTCATAATGGCCATATCTAGTTCGGAAGGCTGTCTTTGGCGCGTCTTCCTCATGGACCCTAAGTTGGTGGTATCCTGACCGTAGATCTATCTTCGAATAATAACTGGATCCCTGCAACTGGTCAAATAAGTCGTCAATCCTCGGTAAAGGGTACCGATTCTTGACTGTCAGCTTGTTCAGCTCCCTGTAATCAATACACATTCTGAACGAACCATCCTTCTTCTTTACAAACAGTACTGGAGCTCCCCAAGGTGAGAAACTTGGGCGAATGAAACCCTTATCCAATAGTTCCTGTAACTGATTGGATAGTTCTTGCATCTCAGATGGAGCTAATCGATAAGGCGCTCGTGCTACTGGCGCAGCTCCTGGGACCAAATCGATGCGAAATTCGACTTGTCGCGGCGGCGGTAATCCGGGCAGATCTTCAGGAAAAACTTCTGGAAATTCGCGCACTACCGGTAAGTCTTCAATTCTTCGCTCATCTTTCTTCTCTACTACATGCGCCAGGAAGGCGTAGCACCCTTTCCTTAGGCACTTACGCGCCTTTAGGCACGAAATCAGTTTCGTCGCAACTCCCTTTCTTTCCCCTTGGATCATCAAAGTTTCTCCGTTCAACAGTGGAATCCGAACCTGCTTCTCATGACAAACAATCTCCGCGAGATTCTCGACCAACCAATCCATACCTACCACAATATCGAAACTTCCCAAATCTATTGGCAACAAGTTTATATTGAACTCATGACCTCCCATGACTAATACACATTGCTCAGTCCTTTCATTCGCGCATAACTGCCTACCATTGGCTAGTTCTATAGTATAAGGTTTGTCTAGCCTACTGGTCGCTAAGCCCAGGGAGTTTTTAAACTCATGGGATATAAAACTTAGGTCAGCGCCAGTATCAAATAAGACAGATGCATAATGACCGTTAAGCAAAAACGTACCGGTTACCATATTCGGCTCTTCCTTTGCTTCACCCGCGCCGATCACAAAAGCTCTCCCGCGAGCTTGGTTTCCTTTCTGTGGGCAATCCCGACTGAAGTGTCCAGGCTTCCCGCATGCGTAGCAGCTGTCGCTCGATCCAGCTTCTCTGATGCGACAATTCATCGCCTTGTGTCCTGGTCTGCCACATTTGGCGCATTCGATTTTTGCGCATTCACCCTCGTGGTGATACTTGCATTTGCTGCACCATGGGCGAGGCCCGCTGTATCCTTTTCTTGATGGTTCCGCGGCTTGAATCGCGTAAACCCTTGTGCTTTCCTGCTTCTTGGGCGGTGGCTGCTTGAAGTCTGACCCTCGGTGGGAGTTCCATTTCCTCTTGGAGTCGGAGGTTCGCTGCTCGTTCAAGCGGGTGGTCAACATACCCGCACGAACCGTATCCCTTGTGAGGGTGATGGCTCGCGCAACCGCCTCGTCAAAGGTCGGAGGTGCGGCGGCGTTGAGCGGGACTCTAACGACAGGAGGTAACCCAAAGATGTACCTCTCGATTTTCTTTTCTTCTGTGTTTGCCATGTCTGGCACCAGCTGGCAAAGCTCGTTGAAACGATTGGTGTAGGCATCGATATCCGTTCCTACCATGGTGTGGTTCCAGAATTCTTGTTGCAAGCTCTGAATTTCTGCGCGAGAGCAGAACTTTCTCATCATCATTTCTTTCAATTCTTCCCAGGTCTTGTGAAGAGCAACTTCTCGCCCCAAAGTCTTTACTTGGAGCTTCCACCAAGACGAAGCTGCTTCTTGGAACATGCAGGTCGCGTAAAGGACCTTCTGGTTTTCACTACATCCGCTGATGGAGAGAACGGTCTCCATCTTGTCAATCCAATTGTAGAGCCCAATGGCTCCTTCGGTGCCTTTGAACGGCCAAGGCCTACAGGCCATGAATGTTTTATAGGAGCATCCTTTGTTCAAGGCTCCGGATTCGGGTTCTGGGGTCTCGTTCTCTTGGCGACCCTGACTAGATTCGGCCTTGCTGGCCTCATGCGTTGCAATCGCCTGCGCGATTATTTCTGCGAGCTCCTCGGGTGTCATGGTAATTCCCTTGGCTCTGGTTGGAGGCATTCTTTTCATAAAAAGAAAATATAACAAACTTAGCGCATGTACTCAGAGCACATAATGTTCTTATCTCTAGACAGTGACCCGTGTTCCTAAGTGCGTGTGTGATTTTTCTTTTGAAAATATTCTTTTGAAAATATTCTTTGAAAAATATTTCATGCGATTCCCCAAAGGTTATAGTCTAGGTTAAAAACTTCTTTTCGTAGTTCGCTATAACCAGTGCTCTGATACCAATCTGTCACACCCGGCCCTGAGCGGCGGAAACAGCCGGGCGCGCACGAGTGGGGATTGATAATTAAGCACGGGCCATTGCAAAACATTCAAAGATTTTTATTGCGCATGAGAAGTTTATTACAAACACAATACATTGTTCAAAGATTACAAAAAGAAACATCCAAGTATAAAACTGAAGATTTCCTCGCCATATCCCCTTACGCGGCGGGTAACCGTGCGCATCGAGGGGATAAAACCAAAATCTTCCAAAAAGCTTGTTTTAGATGTTCAGTGTGTGGTGCTCTAAGTGTGACTCCATGCGCTACCTAGTTATCTCCTGAAAGACACGTAAAAACATTTGAATCAGTATAAACTGAGTGAGTTCACAAGTTTTAGTAACTTGATAAAATCATTCTGAAACATTTCTGGCAACATCATTAACATCTGCTTGGTAAAATCGTATTAACACAAATCTGACAATATTCTGATAAAAATCGTTCCGCGGGTTACGCGTGAACAAATTCTGGATACGGTGCTCGTCTATGTAAGTGGCGCAGCCACTACGAGCTAAAATAACGTAAAACCGTCCCGCGAGTTACGCGCAGACGTTTCTGGAAAACTATGCTCGTCTATGCAAAGAGGCATTGCCCCTACGAGCTAAGGATACTGTCCCGCGGGTTACGCGCGAACAATTCTGAGAAACTGTGCTCGTCCATGCAAAGAGGCATTGCCCCTACGAGCTAAGGATACCGTCCCGCGGGTTACGCGCAGACGTTGTGCCGGAAAACAAGGCGCTCGTCCATGCAAAGAGGCGCGACCCCTACGAGCGGGCTCAACCCCATAGTACTGCCCCATGCCAGGCACTCGTCCATGCAAAGAGGTGCGACCCCTACGAGTGGGCGGATCAAACCAGCAGTCCCTACCCTTAGAGTTCCAATGGTAAAGTGATCACTTACTCGAGTTCTAGCGCACATACATTGAAAACCTTAGATAACCGTTTGCATTGCTCATCATGCAACATAACTTAAAACACATAATCGCTTGCATAGCTTGTAAGTATACCATGATAAAACATTATTTAAGTACGTGTCCCTCGCCCCGAAAGCAATTTAGAAACAGTGAAAACAGTGAAAATAGGGGCTGTGAGACTCACCTGAGGTTCTTGTTAAGGGATTAATCGAGATTCGGGTTTTCTTGGTGTTGGCCTCGGAATCGAAGGTCTAGAATACGATTAAATAACAAGTATATATACTAAGATCAAGAAATAGGAGAATATAAGGGTTGGATAGTAGGTCTCAAGGTTATATTCTCGGCTTACCTAGTAACAGGATCGGAGCTGGAAACAACGGATGCTTGGGAAAGGATTAGTGCAAGTTTGTAGTTCTTTGAAGTGTGTTTTGGGTGATAATTTAGGCTACAAATTTATAGGCAAACTCAAGGGAACACAATCCCTTGCTTTAGGGGATTAAAATCTTTTCATATCTAAATGTAATGATGATAAAGTATGGAAGTTATTATTATTTACTTAAGAGTGGAGTGGTGGATAAAAGATTTTGATTTGATTTGGACAGAACATGCAGATCTGGGGTTGGTGAGAATAGGGTGGCTGACAGTTGACTTTTCATGTTACAGTGTGCTTTTTCAGGTACTTTTGTCAGTGTACAGTAAAAAGTGGAAAATCTCTGAAACACGCTACTGTTTCCTTTCGGGCGGGAGTAATCTCCTTAACTGGAGAATAGACCAAGTGTTCTGCGCGTATAACTTGGTGCGCATAGCTTTCTGCGTATAGGACATGTCTTTGCTGCGGGTAGGTGCGTAACCTTCTCGCAGTTAGGGATATTTGAGTTTCATTTGTAGATTCTCCAGGTGGTCTTGGTATTTCAACATAGTGATCAGTCATGTTGAAGTCAATTCCATCTTGGAGCTTCAGACAAACTAGCTCTCAACGTTCCCGCCATGCGGGTAGGTTAGTTCCCTTCCGCACGCGCATAAACGATGTAGGATGCACCCGCCTTAGCATCATGCGGGATGGTCAACCCATAGACAACATAATGTTTAAGTTACATGAAAACATAAAGCCAAATCATTCACGCATGGCGCATATAACATATGCTCACGCTGGTTCTTAACATGGTGCGCTCGCGCAGGTTGCACATAACAACTGCACGCGCTGACTAACATGGCGCGCTCGCGCAGGGCGCACATAACATATGCACGCGCTTAATATTTACAATCACCTAATTATTAGGTTGATTACTTAGCTTATGGGTTTGGGAAATTACCGGTTGTCACAAATTGGAACTTCCAATTCGTTATCTCCTTTAACGAATGACTATAACGAATCAAGGGTGATTCGTTATCTTTTCCCTTAACGAATTGAACAAGAACTGAAGCTAGTTCGCTATGCTTTCTTTAACGAATTACTTGGCGAACCACCCCTAGTTCGTTAACTCCCCGTTGACGAATTAGGGTTAGGTCAGAGAATGTCAGGAACATTCTCTTATATTCTTACCTCGTATTACCCTTTTCAGGCGCCGCCTTTCCTGCGCCTCCGCCGGAAAACCGCGGATTCGCCGGAAAAACGAGTTTTAACTCGTTTTTCACCGTTTTTCGCCCCGTTCGATCCAGATCTGAGCTAGGGTGATCCCTAAGCTCATCTTAGGTTCGGTTTATACCCGATTCCATCCGGATCTCGTAACTTAAACGGTTTAACGGTGTCGGCTCATCGTTTCGCGATTATATCTAACGGGTTTAAGCTCATACAACATCATACTATCATTACCTTAGATCGGGATCGGTTCTTCTTCTATGTTTCGGCTAGAGAGAGAGAGACTAGAGAGAGAGCTTAAGTGTGTGTTTTGATGGTGTATGGAATATGTGTGAAATGAAATTAAATGAGTGATTAAAGGTATATATATTTATTGATCATGGGCTTAAGCCCATGGTCTTTCCCTCCTTTCCTTCATAACCCAAGTCCATAACCCATATCCATTTACCCAACACTAGCCCGAATCGTAATAACTCATTTTTCATTTATTAACCGAAACTCGAGAAACGGGATGTTACAAGTCTTCCCTCCTTAAAGAGGTTTCATCCCTGAAACCTAACTATTACATAAATAAATTCGGATAAAACTTGCGCACCTCATCCTCAGCTTCCCACATGGCATCCGATCCATTGCGATGTTTCCATATCACTTTCACTAATGGGATAACTTTACGACGAAGCTGCTTCTCCTTGCGATCAACTATCTCGATTGGTTGCTCGATGTAGTTCAGCCGTTCATCAACCTCAATGTCCATTAATGGCACGTGCGATGTGTCATCAGCCAGACCTTTTCTCAGATGGGAAACATGGAAGGTTGAGTGAATTCCTTCTAACTCTTCTGGAAAATCTAACTTGTAAGCCACTTCACCTACTCGCTCTAAAATCTTGAACGGTCCAATGTACCTCGGACTCAACTTTCCCCTCTTCCTAAAACGAATAATTCCTTTCCAAGGAGAGACCTTGAGCATCACATTGTTACCAACGTTAAACTCAATCGGTCGCTGCCGCTTATCAGCATACGACTTCTGTCTGTCTTGAGCAGCTTTCATTCTTGTCTTAATCTGATCAAACTTTGAAGAAGTTTCTTGAACAACTTCCAAACTTTCCATCTCCTTTTGACCAATCTCTCCCCAACATACCGGAGTTCTACAGCGTCTTCTATATAACATCTCGAATGGTGGCATACCAATACTTGAATGGTAACTGTTGTTGTAGGAGAACTTTGCTAGATGCAGATGATTATCCCAACTTCCACCAAAGTCTAAAACACAAGCACGTAGCATATCCTCAAGGGTTTGGATCGTCCTTTCAGACTGTCCATCTGTTTGAGGATGATACGTCGTACTGATGTTCAATCTCGTTCCCATGGCTTCATGGAACTTCTTCCAAAACCTTGAAGTAAAACGAGTATCTATATCATACACGATCGATAACGGTACTCCATGCTTGGATACAACCTCCATAATGAACAAGCTTGCCAACGTTTCTGGCAAGATAGCCTCTCGTATAGGCAGAAAGTGAGCACTATTGGTCAAACGGTCCACCACGTCGTCCAGTGAGACCTTCAGTTCTCACAATTCCTCCAGCTCCTACATTTCCTCCCGCTCCAGCCATCGTATTCTAAAAGGGAAAACACAGACGTCATCACTCAAGAAACTGTTTAGTACAAGGATAGTAAAGCTAACAGGTAATAACAGTGGCCAGCTGTGATTAGCTGATCACGTTACTTTCCATGTCCTATACACTTCCCTTTATGAGTCTATTTGTGCTGGTTCTACTTTTAACAGTTAATCAATCAAGGAAATCAATTAATCCTATCTCTAATATTACACAATTATTCAATCATACATTTACCTTCACTGAGCTGTCTTGAGTGACACATGGCATTCTTGAATTGGCATCTTCTTTCTTTTCTTACTTAAATCTCATTCTCTGTTCGAGTCTAAGCATGTAGGATGCTTAAATCTCTCGAACTTTGCTCTGATACCAACTTGTAAGGCCCCGTTACTGGTGCCTCACATTTGGGCGTTGGATTTACTCATCAACATAGTTCTATTTATCAGAGTTAAATAAAACATACGCGGAATATAAAAATTTTCATAAAAGATTACATTAATCCATAACTTGTCTTAAAATGAACTTACTTGTCTTTCAAAATATCATCATAATAAACGTAAATGTCTCGAGTCTTCTGATGCCAGCCTCTAATTCGATGCCACGTGTTCCCCTCAAGCTAGCTGCTTCATCCTACTCACCTGCGTGCATACTAAAAGTCAGCTACGCTGAGTGAGTTCTAGTTAATCATACATCATACAATACATACATACTTATATACTTTCGTTCATCCTTTCATACTTTCTTTCATACCTACTTACATTCATATCTTATGTTATAAAGAGCATTACGCCCTACATTCCTCGAGTATTATTAGAGCTCGGTACCCTTCTTCCTCGAGTATTATTAGGGCTCGGTACCCTCCTTCCTTGAGTATTATTAGGGCTCGGTACCCTCTTTCCTCGAGTATTATTAGGGCTCGGTGTAGGTTCCCCGGACGGATCACACGAGATATCCCGATATACACAGGTGCGGAATCCCTGTGTAGATCATTACGGACGTAGAATATTAGCTCACAAACACACGTACACACGATACGAACAACCACACGTTATATTGATAACTCGAACCGTGTTACTTACAGACTCACGTCAATAGACTTACTGAATTACAACCAACTCGATCAACCAAAAACTCTAACTACTGATTAACCTTAAACAGTAAGCCGTAAACTATTTAAATACACGACAACTTCGCCTCAGGCGAAGTTGTCTATAACTTCGCTCGTTCAACAAGTTCGCCTAGGCGAACTTGTCAACAACTTCGCTTGGTTAACAAGTTCGCCTAAGCGAACTTGTCAACAACTTCGCTTCTAAACAAACAATTACATAAACAATATTACAGACTCGATTACAGACATTAGACATATGAACTACTGACATCTATGTACCAACAGACTCCCCCTTGGCAGTAGCTTCATATCTTGATCTTTCAGCTCTTGTCTCGTAATCCTGTATCTTCACGCGTGCACTCCTTCTCTAACACATACCGTCACAACTCTTTGATACTTTCTTGCTTCATCCTTCCAAGCTGGAATATAAAAGATCTTTTTCTCGTTGAGCATCTTCAGATCAGCTTGCGATAAGTTTACAAGATGCATCGGATCGTAAACTCTAAGGATCTCTTGTTCATCCTCATCTTCCATCACAGCTTCAGCAGTCTGGCAATCAACGTACCACCATTTTAGATTCTTCAACACATCTTGAGGCATATTCTTCATCGGAACCTCCTTGATGCATCGGATCGGCTTGTACTTCATCACCATCCATGGCTTGCCATCTGCTCTCAATCCCCTCTCTGTATCCTCCACGAGCTTTCCCTTCTGTGGCTTTAATAGTTCAAACTTCTTTTCTTTTATGCCTTCTTTCCACACAATCTTCTCAATCATTCTTGCCATATTGTTGTCACTTCTATTTATCAGGCCCAATCTGGCCAAATCCTTCACCTCGCATTCCGGCAACGTATTGAGAGATCTCAACATTCTCTTGAAGTATTGAATACCATCATAACGCTTCACCACAAACAACTTTATCTGTTCATCATAAATCCAACAGATAATTCCCTTCTTCGACTCAGCATAGCCTTTGATGTTATAACTTTTCTTGAACATGGCTGGAACAGCAGGCTTCTTGGTCTTAATAAACCAATGAGCACAGCCTTCCTTCCACCTAGGCTGCTCCTCCCACTCAGTCTCATCCATCTCAGCACCCATGTCGGCTTTCTCTACATCAGGGATCTCGTGTTCAACTCCTTCTTCTACTATCTCCCCCTCTTCTATTCCATCTTCAATCACAATCTGCTCACCGATCTTTTCAATCACATCACTCGGCAGCACATCTTCATCAAACAGCACATCGTCGCTGAACATATCATCATCAAGCTCCTTCAGCGCATCAATCACATCATCCTCAACTAACACCACATCATCACCAGAACCACCAGCCACGTCGGTAGACTCCCCCTCAGCTGTGGAAGTACCAAGAGCTTGAGAAGTTCTTGGCAGCTCACCACCTGCATCTTTCGATGCATTGGGATCATCGTCACGGTCATTTCTCTTCTTCGTTCTGAGCTCGTCGCCCTTACAGCTCATCTCCCCCTGAGATGCCAAGAACTCCTTCAAGGCATCTATAACTTTCCCATGCTCAACCAGGAGGGATGCCTATAGTTGATTTGCTTCCACTAGGCTTTGAATAGTCTTCGACTGCTCTGCCACGATCCGCTCTAGTGAAGCTATTCTTTCTGAATCTGAAGTAGGCGAAGGCGAGACACCAGAAGCAGGCGTAACCGCAGGTGGTATCATACCTGATAACCCTGCAGCAGTGACGACCGTTGACTCCACAAAACGTGCAGCTACCACCGACTGAGTAAGCGTTGGAGGTGGTAGTGACACGATCTCCGGAGTCGACGTCTGGATGGTAGTGGTGGATGGAATGCCAGCCGTTGATGTAGCCACCACGGGAACATCCGCAGCGCTTGTACTTGTCACCTGTACAGAAGAAGGAACAATGGACATACCAGACAGTGCGGCCGGAGCAAATCGTACAGTCCTTGAAGTCTCTCCAGCTCCCATGCCAGCACCTGTCCTCTCCCGTCTTGATCTTCTAATCAGCTTATGTATGTCTTCTTCTTCCTCCGACTCATCATCATCCTCCGTTCTCTTCCTCTTCCCAATCGTTCTCTCTCTAGACACCATCAACCGTCTCCCCTCATTCATAAACTCATCCAAATCGGAGTCAGCCATCGACGTAGCTGCTCTAGTCATACTCACACCCAAACCTTGTGCAGCCGAGACCTGCACCTCTTCAACGTGATCCATATCAAAATAGCCTTGACCTCCAAAAACAGCGTCAAGGTCTATATCCTCTGCAGTAGACACAACAGGCACAGCAGGAGCAGGAACAGCTTGAGTTGCTCTTGCCTGTCGCGGTTGAGGATCTCTGAACTCGTCCCTACCAGCAGGAACATACTCTGGGTTGATTAAAAACCCAAATAGTGGAGTATGCCTGGGACGACGTTCAGGGTTGCTCCTCGCACTCGACTGCGGCATTTATCAAAGATACGTTTGCTCACTGATTCGACGTATCTGATCGGGCGTCTCTGAGGTAGACTCGGAGCCACATGGTTCAATATCATTTGAATAAAACGTGGGTACATAATGAACCACTCCCGAGACATCGCCCTTCTTTGACTGTCAATCTCGTAGAAGACCATTTGACTGAAACTATAACGTTTGTTATAGGTCAGTGCAGTCATTGCAGACTGCATGGTCGCACCCATACCATCAGTGCCCGCCTTCCCCCCAGACATGCAAACGATCATAACGTGTATGAGGAAGCGCCACTGATCTAGAAGGAAACCCTTCCTCCTCTGGGTATCTCCTAATGGACCAGAGTAGCCCATTCGGAGAAACGCTCCATCACGGAAAGGAGCGACAAACTCAGTTGGATCGTCTCGTGTCTCTTCTCCAAACCGTAGCGCCACCCGGATCTGTTCAGAATTGAACTGAACTTCTTGATTGTTCACCGTTGCTCTCATGACCGGGGGCTCCACACGGCAGTCGTATTCGACCGTCTGCCAGAAGTCTTCGATATTCGGCAAAGATATCGGCAAAGTGTTTGTAATCGCGTGAAAAATCCTCGAGCGTAGGAGGAAGGTGATGATCTCGCGATAGTCGTCCACACCGCTCGCCTCCGGGTCAAGTGTAATGTACATATTGTGACCCGGGAAAAATTGTCTCTGATTGTCACCATCATCTCCTCCTGCACCACCAGCACCAGCTATCGCAGCCATATATGCAACAAACTAACCAAGTTAGAACGACACAAAGACATAGCACAAGTTCGTTTTGTTACCATGAGCGAAGTTGTGATAAACTCTGTATAGGCGAAGATAAAGTTGAGGCGAAGTTGGGAACAACTTCGCTTCAGCTTTAAGTTCGTCTAATTAACACTAAGTAAAATTGATCTTAGGCGAAGTTAAAGTTAACTTCGCCTCATCACAACATCGCCTCAGGCGAATTTAAGTTTCAGGCGAAGTTACGGATAACTTCGCCTCAGGCGAACTTAAGCTTCGGGCGAAGTTACGGATAACTTCGCCTCAGGCGAACTTAAGTTTCAGGCGAAGTTGATGATAACTTCGCCTAAACCCTAACTTCGCCTGAATCTGAAACGGCGACAGTTAGATTCTGCAAACATCGAAATCCGATGTTTTGGCTAGTTTAGACGATTAAGGATCCTTAAAACAAGGTTTTTAAGGACATGTTGACGATCAGAATGGTGATTAACACGTGACAACAAGTTTTGAAAATCGGTTTGAAGGTCCGACGGTTCGAGGGTATTACCCGGGTCGAAACGACCCTTGATTAGCATGAAAGAACTTGTAATATATGATAAAACAACATCTCGAACCTTTGATCGGTGTGAAAATCGGAAATAAATAACACGTAAACGGTGTAAAGATCAAGTTCACCGGAGAATAAGTTTGACAGTAGATACAAGTTCGCTGATATTAATGAACAGATTGACTGTTGATAATCCTTTTATATGGGCGGAGTTATACAGGCGAAGTTACTGATAACTTCGCCTAGGCGAAGTTATCCACAACTTCGCCTGTTCAACAACATCGCCTAAAATTTCAAAAATTAACCCTTAAAATTTTAACAGTTGTCAAATAAGTTATAAAGTTTTCCTTTAAGAAATAAATAACATGATCAATTCTAAGTAACCAGTTAATAAATCATAAAACTATCTAAGTACAAAAACTTAAAAATTTAAAGTATAAGGGATCAAATTTCAGTCTCGATAGGGACTGCTACGTTTTAGAAAAGATCCGAACAGGAATCATACTAAGTATGTGACTGTCACATAGATCCGTGTTTAGCTGTATTATGACATATAGAGACAGGTTGTAAGCAGGTATAACTTAAAGTGGTTTTCATCGTTTCTGTGATACGAGTTATATTCAATTAAGCCTCAAAATTTAAGTGGGCAACAACTCAGAAATATTGATGCCTCCTATCTATCCTCAAAGCGTATTTGGCTTTCCCCAAGTCACCCCGAATTGACTTCGACCCATAGTGTCTGATTAAGTTGTAAATATTCTTTTTCTGGTTCCCGTTCTTCTTCTTACTCTAAGATTGAGAAGTCTTGATTTTATCATCACTAATATGTTTCAATAACTCCAAATATATATATATATATATATATATATATTTTTTTTTTTTTGAAATAACCATAGACTTCAAAGTAGAAATTAACTGCAAGTCCCGAATCTGGATCACTGCAGTATCTTGAGACGCTATCTCCATGGGAATCAGAACACACATGGGCTCGTGTATGACTTGGTAATCGCTTTTCTGCCTATCATTCGGAAAGATATATATGAAGACACGCAAAACTCTTAAGGAGTTTCCCCGTAAAATCATGTAAAATTAGTTTGTATCACATCTACTTTTACGCACCATTAAAAGTTACCATGACATACAATGACTGTCCTAAAGCCTTTTAAGCCTAATAACTTCACTAGTTAAGCACACAGAATTAGTATATCTATCATTTTCCAAGGTTGGATCAATTTTCCGTTTAACATAGCTAACGAACTTCTTACGAAGTAGCAGACTTGAAAAATAATTTCATTTCCCTTGGCAAAATTTAAACAAAAATTGCCCCGACCAAAACAAAGTCTTCAGGTAAACGGCTATCCCGAAGATCCAATGGATCAGCTGGACCGACCACATACTAGTATGTGTCCTTCTAACTAAGTATGATCGACTAATTTTAAGCGAAAGAAAGAAAAACTCATCATAAACCGCCCCGGTCACTATCAGTAATCTGGTTAATGGCTATCCTCAAAATCTACAAGTAGAAAATGAGGACCAAAACATATCCGAAGACAAGTCCTTCAAACTAATGTAACCGACATAATTTTAAGCGATTAGTGACGTTTTTTTTTTTTTTTTTTTTTTAAATAAACAAGAAAAACATGGTTACTCGGGATTGATCATCCCATTCAGTTCAATAAGGTTTTGAAATCTGGATTTGTCAAACGCTTTAGTGTATAAATCAGCGAAATTATCAAGCGTATCCACCTTTTCAAGAATTATCAGTTTCTTCTCAGCACAATCCCGTATGAAATGATGACGTATGTCAATGTGTTTAGTTTTACTATGTTTCACGGGATTGTTAGTTACTGAGATAGCAGCTGTGTTATCAATGCAAATAGGAGTAAGTAAGAAATTCAGACCATAGTCGCGCAATTGTTGTTGTATCCAAAGAACCTGAGAGCAGCAGTTGGATGCAGCCATGTATTCTGCCTCACAGGTTGAGATTGCGACTGAAGTCTGCTTCTTGCATTGCCACGACACCAATCTGCCACCAAGAAACTGACATCCTCCAGTTGTTGACTTCCGACTCTGATTGCACCCTCCATAATCAGAATCTGTGTAAGCGACCAGCTCCAAGTCTCCTCCTCTCGGGTACCACAACCCCAGCTTCGTCTTGCCCTTGAGATA
The DNA here is from genome assembly GCF_021521415.1 of Bidens hawaiensis. Classification (NCBI taxonomy): domain Eukaryota; kingdom Viridiplantae; phylum Streptophyta; class Magnoliopsida; order Asterales; family Asteraceae; genus Bidens; species Bidens hawaiensis. The sequence goes on from NW_027498567.1 coordinate 49,930, forward strand.
CCGCAGTATCCTCTTTGCACCTTTCAAATGAGATTCCTTTGGATTTGCCTGAAAACGTGCACAAAGACAAACAGCAAACATTATATCAGGCCTAGATGCAGTTAAGTACATTAAAGAACCTATTATTGCCCGATATTGAGTTGGGTCCACATCTGCATCACCGTCTACTTCAGCACCCAATTTGTGATTGACGCAGATTGGAGTATCATATGGAGAATTGTCCTCCATCTTGAAGCGCTTGAGCACATCATGAACATACTTCGTCTGATGAATGAACATCCCGTCCTTCCTCTGATCAACCTGCAATCCTAGAAAGAAAGTTAGTTCACCCATAGCACTCATTTCAAACCTTTTCTTCATGACGGCTTCAAACTCCTGACACATGGAGACTTTTGATGCAGCAAATATAATGTCTTCCACGTAGACTTGTACCAGCAGGATGTCGCTTCCATCTCTTTTGAAGAACAACGTGCTATCAATTTTCCCTCTTTCAAAACCATTCTCGAGCAAGTAATCCGATAAAGTTGCATACCAGGCACGAGGTGCCTGATGTAATCCATATAACGCCTTGCTCAACCTGTACACATGATCTGGATAGTCTGGGTCAGGAAAACCCGGAGGTTGCTCAACATACACAACCTCATCAACTTTCCCATTCAAAAACGCACTCTTCACATCTAGCTGAAACACCTTCATCTTTTCTTAAGCAGCAAACGCCAAAAACAATCTTATGGCTTCCAACCTGGCGACAGGAGCGAACACTTCGTTATAATCAATCCCCTCTTGTTGATTAAAACCCTTCACGACAAGCCTCGCCTTGTTTCTTATAATGATCCCCTTATCATCTCTCTTGCACTTGAACACCCATTTTGTGCCTATCGCATGCACATTCTTTGGTTTTTCAACCAAAGTCCAAACTTCCATCTTCTCGAATTGAGCCAACTCTTCTTGCATGGCCTCGACCCACGAGCTGTCCTTTAAAGCCATTTGATAATTTTTCGGTTTAATCTGGCTTATAAAGCAGGTATACAGGCATTCATCGATTATTCCTGTCTCCTTAATGCTTGTATAAACACAGGTATGTTCATTCAAGCTACTTCTCGTTTGTACACCTGAGGACACATCACCAATCACATTATCCAAAGGGTGATCTTTATGAATTCTCGTGGTCAGAACAGAACCGACATGCAAATTATCTTCCAAATTAGAAGAGATCTCATCAATGGTTGTTTCATGCTGAGAGTGAAAAGGATTGATAAATTCTTCTTCAGTTGAGGCAGCAGGGGTACCAATAGTGTTTGATGAGGAAGGTTGACACTTATCAATCAGCTGTCTTTGCAATAAATTTTCTTCCTCATCGAGTATCATCTTCGTCGCAGCTCTTTCTTCTTCTTCAGAAATCTCCAAATCCGGTACGTTAAACGACTTGAAAGGCTTAACATAGTCGAAAAGCTCAGCAGGTCCATTGCTAGGTTTTGGCGGTTGATAACTTGTGATGTCAGTGTTACACACCACCTCCACCTTGCAGGTCGAAGTATTGAAGACACGTCTGTTGGGTGTACCAACAACATAACCGACTAAGATTCCTTCGTCGGCTACTTCGCCAAATTTAGAGTTTGTCTTCAAGATCGAACAAGGGGACCCGAATGGTTCAAGACCACTCAAGTTGGGCTTCCTTCCATGCATAAGCTCGTAACAAGTTTTACCAAGTCTCTTAACGGTTAACACTCTATTCAGAACATAGCAGGCTGTAGCAACCGCTTCAGCCCAAAACATCACAGGAAGCTTCAAATCTGCCAGCATAGTCCTGGCTCCTTCAATTAAAGTTCGGTTCTTCCTTTCAGCCACTCCATTCTGTTGCGGAGTATACGGAGCGCTGTATTGATGTTCAATTCTTTTCTGAAGACAGAAGATCTCCATCTCAAAATTCTTGAACTCCGTCCCATTGTCACTTTTGATGAACTTAACTGTTTTACTCATGACGTTCTCAACTTTAGTAATCAAATTCTTCACCATTTGAGCCGTCTCATCTTTCGATTTCAGAAAATATACCCACAAATATCGCGAGTAGTCATCAGTGATCACCAAGCAATAAGAAGTACCTCCTAGACTTTTTACATTCACTGGACCGAAGAGATCCATGTGAAGCAGTTCTAGAGTACTAGCAATAGAGTTGACCTTCTTGGTGAGATGGGATTTCTTGTGTTGCTTTCCCTTCTTACATGCAATAAATTTGTCTTCAAAGTTAAAACTTTTCAAGGGAACGCCCATCACAAGCCCATTTTTGACAATGTGGTTCATCTTCCGAAGATGAATGTGCCCCATTCTCCTGTGCCATAGTTCGGATTCTGATTCGCTTGCTTTTGTCATTAAACATGATTCTCCCGTGGCCATTTCAGTAGACCTCATATCCATCACATAAGTATTTGTATCACGTGGAGCTGTCATCACTATCCACTCGTCTGGTATCTGAAAACCAGGCTTTAACACGATCGCCTCATTCTTCGTGAAATGAACAGTATACTCCTTATCACAAATCTGCGACACACTCAGCAGATTGTGCTTCAGCTCTTCTACAAAATTCACATTCTCAAGTGTCAACTTCCCATTGGACACCGTTCCTTTTCCCGTAATTCTTCCTCCACTTTCACCAGCAAAACTAACTCTCGCTCCTTGAACAGGTTTTAAGTCGTGTAACAAATATTTGTTACCCGTCATGTGCCGGGAACAGCCGCTATCTACAATCCAAAGACTGTGGGCAGCCCTGTTCAACTGTTCCTGCACAATAAAGCAAAGGATTAGAATCGAGGGACCCAAGACCAATTGGTCTTGGATCTATACATCCCGTACTTCTGCTTTCCAAAGTTAGCATTTGGATAATTCCTGTCAGTCCTATTAGGAAATCTCCTTGGAAATTGAGTGTGAGGACTTCCAAACCTATGCGTATTGAAAGTAATGTATCTTACGGTTTGGTGATTAGCATTGTAAAACTGAGGTTTGTTTCTTTGAAAACCTGAATTAGTTACATTTTGAAACTTTGAAGAGTTTTCATTTTTAAAATTACCATTAAGCTTATGCTCAGTTTTAATAGGCCTCACGCCTCTGAATTTCGGCGTCAGAGGACAATCTGCAACAAGATGTCCTAACTTATTACATCTAAAACAACACCTGTACTCCATTTTCTTTTCAAATGTTGTTTTGGATGTAGAGGCTGTGTTACCGGTCGTTCGTCTCACATAAGGTGGGACGTACGGGTTGAGTGGAGTATTCTTTTTAGAAGTTTTATCTTTTTCTCCACCAGTGGGTAACACTACCTTCTCTTTTGTCTTACCCGATTCGGACAACTTATCCGAATCCGATGAGACTGGACTCGTAACAGAAATTTTCACACTTGAAACAGGCGAACTCGTTTCGCCACTACTAACACTTGGTTCTGAACTCGTAACCTTGATTGAAGTTGTCTGAGGAACTTCAAAATCAACAGATTTCTGAACACTAGGGTTAAAAGTGTAATTGTGGTTATACGGTGGTGGAACCTCGTGATAACCAATTCCTCCTCTCTTTGTAGAGGTACCTTGGTGATCAAGAATAGCTGAGGAATTTCTGAACTGTTCTAGTTTTCGGTTCAGTTCCACCACTTTCACCTGGTGGTCAGCAATCTGCTTTTCTCGTTCAGCAATCAGTTTAGTTTTTTCTTCTAAAACCTCATAACTTAGATCAATTACTTCAATTTTTTCAGCAAGTTTAGTTTTTAAGCTTTTAACATCTTTTTCACATGCTTTTATTTTAACTTTGTAACTGTTTTCTCTTGCTTTCGTAAAGTGATGATCTTCTTTAAGAGTTTTAAATTCAGCATCTAAACGAACATACTGATCAGTTATGGTAGCAAGTTGCTCAGACAAATTCTCACATTTAGTACAAATAGATTTAGAACTTACTTCGGAGCGTTGATCATTGTTATCTGCCATGAAAGCTTTTTCCTTACCAGTAGCTTTCTCTTCTCCGGTAGTATTCTCACATTCTTCATTTTCAACCTTAGCCATATTTGCCTGTTCACTAGTTTCATTTAAATGCAGGTTCCAGTTGTATTCACCTGCTTCTCTAGACAGCATGGAATTGACTTCTTTAGTACTTCCAGTGTGCTGTGCAGACCGGCCCTGACCACGTTCAACTCTCTCGTTTCTGCAATCTTTGGCAAAGTGCCCGTTTTGTTGACAGTTATAGCACCTCACCTTAGACTTGTCGAACCCTGGCCTGCCACCAACAAACTTTCTCCCCGTCTTTCTCATTAACTTCTTTACTCTCCTCACTATCATGGCCATCTGCCATTGTAAATCCATTTCCTCCAGATCATCAGCATCGATCTGGTCATAGTCTTCATCTAGCATCGCTGGATCAACCACCTTTCCTTGAATATAGTTTTCATATGAAGCAATAAATGAAGCGTAGAGGCCAAACTGCTCTTCAGCAGATTTGACGCTCATTGGCATTTTAGAGTAATTATTGCTTGAGGAACTTGAAGATCCACTACTCTGGCTTGCTGTCTGTTGAGTACCACTTGATCCACCCGCAACAAAGCAAATATCCCCATTTGAGTTTACTGAAACATGCCCCTCCTGTGAAGAATTGGCACCCGACTCACCCTTCGAGTAGTAGGCGGCAGAATCAGTCTTTGAACTTGTATTGGAGTTTACTTTAGCACCGTACATGCCCGGATCTTGAACCTGATCCATAGATGTTTCTTTTCTTACCATATCAAGCTCAAAAGTTCTGAGCTTGTTGACCGCGGTTTCAAGATCATAAGTAGAGAAGTCCTTGTCTTCTCTCATCAGTACAGTATACATCTCCCATTTTGGTGGGAGAGCATCAAGAAGTTTCTCCACAATCTCTTCTTCTCGGTATGAAATGGAGTAGTTACTCAATTCAGTCATTAGATGATAATATCGAGTGATAATATCATCAAGAGATTCGTTCTTCAAGTACTTAAAGACTGAAAATTGAGTCTTGAGTAACTTTATCTTTGAGGCCCGAATGCCTACATTTCCTTCGAATCTGCTCTCAAGAGCTTCCCAAAGCTCTCTAGCTGATGTATACTTTCTGAATTTATGGAGGATCTCCTGTGGAAGAGCCATTGTGATTGCAGCATGAGCCTTGCTTTCGGCTTCATACATCTTCTTCTCCTCTTCTTCCATTTTACTGTATTTCTTGATTTGGTCTCGACCCTCATACTCCATGATTGGTGGAATATATCCATCTTGGATGCATACCCACATTTTCACATCCTGGTACTTAACGTAATGTATGAACCGATCCTTCCACGCGACAAAATCGGTTCCCTTCAGCAATCTTGGGGCCTTTGTAGCTGACCCCGCTTCAACTTCCATCTTAACAAGCTCTGAAATATTGATCGACGACATCCTTCTTGAAGACTAAGAAACCCGAAAAATTCTGAAAAGAGCGAAGTAAAAAAAAATTTTCTTCGAAACAGTACTATAGGCGAAGTTAAGGATAACTTCGCTTAAGTAATAACTTCGCTGGATTCTTCTTAAATTCGCGTGACTGGGCGAAGTTGAGAATAACTTCGCTTAGGCTAAGCGAACTTAGAAAGTAAGCGAACTTGATGAGAACTTCGCTGAGCTAGGCGAACTTGAGGATAACTTCGCTGAGTTAGGCGAAGTTGAGGAGGTAGGCGAAGTTGTGAATAACTTCGCTTCTCCTTATATCTTCGCTGAAACCCTACGTATCCTGACGGCAACTTCGCCTGATGAACAGCAACTTCGCCTGACGAACTTGAACTTTCTGCAGATCTGAAAAACGGATTTTAACGACGATTTTGACTGTTTGAAGGCTTAAACACACTGGTAGGAAGCTAGAATGAGCAAAAACACCAAAAACTCGTCCCGGTAATACCCGAAATGGAACGAATTCTACACCCGCGTGAATATCCCGAACCACACAATCGAGCAAAAGCTCTGATACCAATTGTAGGTTCCCCGGACGGATCACACGAGATATCCCGATATACACAGGTGCGGAATCCCTGTGTAAATCGTTACGGACGTAGAATATTAGCTCACAAACACACGTACACACGATACGAACAACCACACGTTATATTGATAACTCGAACCGTGTTACTTACAGACTCACGTCAATAGACTTACTGAATTACAACCAACTCGATCAACCAAAAACTCTAACTACTGATTAACCTTAAACAGTAAGCCGTAAACTATTTAAATACACGACAACTTCGCCTCAGGCGAAGTTGTCTATAACTTCGCTCGTTCAACAAGTTCGCCTAGGCGAACTTGTCAACAACTTCGCTTGGTTAACAAGTTCGCCTAAGCGAACTTGTCAACAACTTCGCTTCTAAACAAACAATTACATAAACAATATTACAGACTCGATTACAGACATTAGACATATGAACTACTGACACCTATGTACCAACACTCGGTACCCTCTTTCCTCGAATATTAGTGGGGTTCGGTTCCCTAGTTCTCAAATATTAGTAGGGTTCGATCCCCTCTTTGTTACCATACAACCATACCTTTCCTCGAATATTATTAGGTTCGGTTCCCTCTTCGTTACCATACAACCATACGTTAACCTTCTTTTATTAACTTAATAACTTCTATGCATATAGCATACATATCATACTTACATCATACATAGCATTACAACCTGACAGTACGTGCAATATCCGAAGATCGGTCACGCACCGGTAAGCAATCATTCATACATTTTACATCATCACATAAGGTATACACTTATCACTTAGGATAAGTGTATTAACAAACATGTCGAGTATGCACACAGCCCCGAAAACATAACATAGAAATGGGGCTAGAATCTCACCTGGATCCTGTTGCGCTCGCCGTTTATCGTAATTCATTTCTTTAACTGAACTCGGCTAACTGTTAAATATATATTCGTTAATTAACCGTATAACTAATTAAGTTGGTATTTTAGTTTACCAACGGGCTTCCTAAGTTGGGCTTGTTTGTTTAGTTCATGATAATGGGCTAACTTTGTTTTAACTTGGAATGTGGGCTTAGCACCATATAGGCTTAGTGGATTCAGGTCCAACTGTCCACTGCCTGGACCCAAACGGGACTCCGACCCAAACCATTCTAAAACCAAGTGGTCGAGAACTCGTGGTCACAGAGAACCACTTTTGACCGAGAACCCGTATTGACCGAGAACCCGTATTGACCGAGATCCCATAACTGGCCGAGGACATGGGTTGGCCGAGAACCCTCAATCTTGGCCGAGAATCCTCTGATTAGGTGTGTTCAGCTAACCTTTCTATTTTATAACTTTTACCTAGCACAGTAACCGTTTTATGGCTCATATCATGAACTTTGACCACCCCTTTCTATTCATACAATCCGCTTTACACCTGTTACTATATCATTATCTAGATCTAACCCGTTTTAGGCATAAAACTTAGACCTTTATAGATTTAAAACATTCTAGGCTATATTTAGAGTTTCCTTTAAGAACCGTTTATACCCGTGAGTCCATTTCGTCCATTTTAATCATCAAGTTTGCATTTTTATGATGTATCTAGACCCGATCTACTCTAGGGTTAAGTTTCATGGCAAACCGTTCATAAAAACGTAACCTTTAAACATAAAGAACATACCTTTAGACGTTTGTAAGGTCACGGCTAGCTTGATATACGATCTTGGACTTGTTATCTTGCTTGTATGATTGAAGATATAATGTTGCTACGATCGGGTTATGGTTTGGATGGTGGTCGGCGGCTAAGGAGGGGTTGTTTGGCTTAAGTGTGTGTTTTAAGTTGTAAAATGGATAAGATGGATGGAAATGGAAAGATTTAGGGTTTAAGGGGGGTATTTATACTCCCTTAAAACCATGGACCTAAGGCCCATCTTTCCTTTTTAGTCAATGATTTATCCATCTAATTAGCCTACTTATGTTTCCCTCTTTATTATTATTTTATTAATTCCTTGCCAAATCAAGTAAATCGATTATTATAATATAAAATACTATTACTTGAAATTTTGGGATGTTACATATAATGTTTTAAACACGATTAATTACAATATAATTAAAATTGATATGTTTAAATCTACACCATATTTCAAGCTAGAGCATAAAATTAGTAATGCACAAGAATAAGTTAGTAATTGATATTTATTACCATTAATATAATTAATCATATCAATTTAATAAATTTTGGTAACTGGTATAAATTGTCATTTCTCATACATCTAAAATTAGACCCAATTAACAATAACATAAATAATTAAGCTTAGAATATAATTTGTTTAGCTTTATAAAAAAATAATGTATACTAATTAAGCTTATATATTAAAATAATTTTTACTAGAGACAGGATATGAAATTGAAAATTTTTAATTGAGTCACTAATTAAAAATAAATGTATAAACTAACTTCAAGGGATGTTTATTATACGGGATATGATACAATTAATTAAGCCTATGTATATACTATATTTCTTTATTAAACTGATGTTTACTAAAGAATGGATATTATAATATTCCTGTATAATATAAGATAATAATAGACAAACAGAAATATAAGATTTTTAGTTTAAGATATACAATATATTTTATTATGTTGTACCATATTTTGAATCTCCGAATATCTATATTATATATAAAGGAGGAGTGATGGGCACAAAAGTAATTTCATAATTCCATGACAAGGGTAAAACAGACATTTCATAATTGGGCAACAAAAGTAATTTGCCATTGCATAATTTCGGTTTTCAAGCGTCTTGTACAAGTTCATAAAGCTCTATTTTTTTGTAAATTACTTTTCAAGCCTTTAGAGATGCAAAAGGTTTGTTTAATTAATGTTTGAACAACACTAAATAATTATTATAAAAGCCCACTAACTCCACATCAATACTTTAATTGATTTCAATGCTTCAATTGTATTATTATTATTATTATGACTATTCACATTCTTAACTCTCATGTGTCATTATGTTTTTATTAACTTTGTTAGCCTATATATAGTGGCTTCTTGTGCTTGTATTAGATATACATGCATACATACCAATGAATAACAAACTCCCTTTTCTCTACTTATTATGCTCTCTATACACTATTCAAAATGGCAACGACAACAAATGTAAAGCAAGGTCCGGCTTTGGATTTAGAAGGGTGAACTAATTATTGTTGGTTCTCATTTGGGGGAGCAAATGTTGGGTAGGAATTTGAATGTTTTGATGTTTTTGTACCCAAATTTCTGTTTGTCTGTTACTCTAAATCAAGCTTGTGCTTGATGAAAGTGATAATAATGTTTTATGGGAAAGTGAGTAATTTTTATGTCACTGTGTACAATCAATCATGACAACATAATTGTACTTTATGTAGTTAAATTTAAAAAGATGTATTTGTGAAAAACATATTGATATTGGGCCGTGGCTGTTTTGGACAAAAATCTGCTAAGGATAATGTATCCAAATTCGTTTAGTGAGGATTATTGCTATGATGATGAAAACAAGTATGTATCGATTGCAAACACAAACACACAGATTTGTTACGGGGAAAAGCCCTTGATCTGGTTCGGATCGCCGGCACAAAAACCCCGGGTGATGACAATTGTCTATCACCACTTTATTAATATCAAAAATGAGGATACAAGGTTTAGATAATATGATCAGTATTACAACGAAAGCTATGTGTGTGTGTGTATGCTGCTGAATTCGTAGTGAGCAGAGTGTGTTTGTGTTGAGTTGTGTTTTCCTAGCTGATCATAGCCTCTATTTATACATCAAAGATAATAACTCAATGGAGTTATGAATAATAAAGACTATTAACTAATAATCCCTAAAAATCCGCCATTGCCTTCAATATAATCGTAACTACCACTTTGACCACGTGCTCCATCTCTCAGGCTGCGAAATAGGGGGTAGACCAGGTCTTGGAGCTGTTACACTTGATAAATATCAGCCTTCATATAAGAAACATCCGGTAATGGCACCAAATACCGAGGATCCATGATCCTGACATAGCTCTGGAACTCTTCAAAAGGATAATTGATCCAGACACATCAATATCTTCTTGACTGCAAGTTAGTGGATAAACTGAGTCGTCTAACCATTATACCTGCTCAATATAAGACTACATATGATAACAACCGTTAATTAGTAATAAGTACTGAGGATCCTTGATCCTGATACGATCTGGAATACATGCAAAGGATTACTGATTCAGACATATGCCAGGATAACATATCCATAGTGTCAAATTTCTGTGCACTAACAATTGCCCCCAAAATGGCGGTTGTGATAAGATCACAGCTATCATTTTGCCTTTGAATTCAATCTTCCTGCAAAAACATATGAGATTTGACAAGTTGGATCTAATTGTCACATTTCAATGGAGTTTCCATGGGAACTTCCCTTCCGGCTGTATATCCTTCTCCCTGCAAATCATGGACAACTAGTAACACCTGTTTAACCTGGGTGGATGGTCCATTTTTTGAATGGTGAAATCCGAGTTAAGATTTTTGGTAATTGCAAGTAAGTTTAATAAATAGTATCTTTTAACTATATGTTGATTGTCTGTTATTTTGAAAGTTTGTCTAATATAGCTTTAGACTTGTTGAAAGTTTTGAGAAATATTCTTTAGTCAAAAGTTTTTAGGATAAAATATCCTTGCAAAAATAAACCAGGATCTTAAATCCTTATAAAAATAGATTGAGAATAATGAATCCTTATATCTATGAAGATATAAACTGAAATCAAATAAGTGTAAACCGATAAACAGAAATCATACCGTAAGGTATGGTTAGACCTAACTTACCAAAAGTATTGATCCTTTTGCAATCCTTATAAAACTGAATTAAAGGATACTGAATCCATAAGTATTGATCCTTCGGTGATCCTCAGAATCTAATTTATGATACCTGATGCAAATAACTTATGATATTATCTGGGATTAAACCCAATAAACCGGGGACAAGCCCATAAAATAAACTGGGGACAAGCCCGTGCAACTGGGGACAAGCCCGTGTAATCTGGGGACAAGCCCGTGAACTGGGAACAAGCCCAAACTGGTTTTAAACTGGGGACAAGCCCAAAAACTGGGGACAAGCCCAAACTGGGGACTGGCCCAAGGGTACGGATGTTAACTGGGGACTCGCCCAAACCGGGATTTAGCCCAAACGTGAGTGACGTGAAAACGCCAAAACCTTAGCTAACATGAAAATGTTAGAAACCTTTGTCTTAAGATAACGTGAAAACGTTATAAACCGGTGGTATGGTACGTCTACCATAAATCGTAGATCCTCCATATAGCCGAAGACAACGAAATTGTCAGCCACTAAGCGTGTACTGGTCCCGCTGCCCCAGATTATACGTTGGATAGCGTGCGCTCCAGGCGAGAGTGTAGAAACTCTAATTTATAAGAAAGGTGAAAACCTTTAAACCTTGGAGGGTATGACCATCGGGGGTCATACCCAATCGTGGGCTAGGCCAAGGGAAATAGTAAAGTACCTCAAACGTGAAGGAGAGGTGGCCAACCTCTTAGTCACTGAATCTTTTATTGAAATCTGCATTGTTACTTAAAACTTGGAAAGAATAAACGTTAGGAATAAGTTGTCCTTAAGATAATAAAAAGAATATGAAATGAATATATGATCAGAAAGATATTACCAATTTTAGGATCCTTGATCCTAGATGGATGCTTGATTTTCGAAGGATACTAGATCCTGACTAGAAAAAATACTTCTTGAGATGGATAGCATTCCATGCTCTTGGTAACCTGTTGCCTTCCATAGTTAGCAAGTGATATGCCCCATTTCCTGCCTCCGATTTGATCTGATAAGGACCTTCACATTTGGGTGCAAAGTTCCCATCGGCCGGATTGGTTGTATTTTGGAAGGCTTTCCTCAAAACTAAATCTCCTTCTTGAAATCTTCTGATCCTTATATTCTTGTTGTATGCCCCATCTACCCTTTGTTGATAAGCTGCCATTCCAATCTTGGCCAGGTCTCTAAGTTCTTCAACAGTATCCAAGTCTTCAAGAAGGATTTCTTCGTTGGCCTCAGTATCACGTATGCTTGTTCTAGCTGTGGGAACTACCATTTCTGTGGGAATTACAGCTTCTGAGCCAAACACCAATGACAAGGGTGTCTGGCCTGTTGCATTATTGGGTGTTGTTCTATCAGCCCAAAGAACATAATGTAGCTCTTCGGCCCACTTGCCTTTCTTGGATCCTAGCTTCTTTTTCAGGTTGTTGATGATGATCTTGTTGCTTGACTCTGCTTGGCCATTAGCTTGAGGATGAACTGGAGTAGATGTAATCATCTTGATGCCCCAACTGTTACAAAAGTTAGTAGTTCTTTTCCTGATAAACTGGGAACCATTGTCACAAATAATTTCATATAGGATACCAAATCTAGTTATAATGTTTCTTTTAATAAAGGATATAACTTCCCTTTCTCGGACTTGAACGAATGCTTCAGCCTCAATCCACTTTGAAAAGTAATCAGTCATTGCAAGCATGAATACTTTTCCTCCTGGTGCCTTAGGTAGCTTACCCACGATATCCATGCCCCACTTCATGAAAGGCCATGATGAGGATATAGGATACATAGGTTCTGCTGGTTGGTGTAGGATGTTTCCATGCCTTTGGCCAGCATCACACTTCTTTGAATACTCCATTGCATCCTTCTTCATTGTTGGCCAGAAGTATCCAGTCCTAAGTATCCTGGAGAATAATGTTCTTCTCCCTGTGTGGTTGCCGCAATCGCCCTCGTGGAAGTCTTGGAGTACCTCTTGTATTTCAGGATCCTCGATGCATCTCAAATAGGGACCTACAAGAGATTTTCTATATACAATATCTTGTAAAATAATGAATTGTGATACCTTCAATCTGAAAGCTTTCAGATTTTCCGTCCACTCAAACTTTTTATTTTTTCTCAGAATGTCGTAGAAGTCTTTGCATTTCTCAGAGGATCTTGAGATGAACCTATTAAGAGCAACTATTCTTCCCGTGAGCCTTTGGACATCCTTGGCATTTGCAGGAGACTTCAAATTGAGGATGGCTTCAATCTGCTAGAGGCTTGCTTTAATTCCTCTTTTAGTTACCATATATCCCAGAAATTTTCCAGCCTTAACACCAAAGTGGCATTTTGACGGATTCAATTTCATGTTATATTGGTCAAGGATATTGAATGCTTCTTCGAGGTCTCTAAGGTGATCCTCAGCTTTCTTTGACTTTACCACCATATCGTCTATGTATACCTCCATAGTCTTGCCCAACTGATCCTTGAACATCATGTTGACTAGTCTTTGGTATGTTGCCCATGCGTTTCTTAGTACAAATGGCATAGCAATATCACAATATATGCCGGTAGGAGTTATGAATGTTGTATCCTCTTGATCAGATGGTTCCATCTGAATTTGTTGAAATCCAGAAGAAGCATCCATAAAGGTAAGCATCTCATCTCCTGCCGTTGCATCCACCATGGAGTCTATATGTGGTAACGGGAAAGGATCTTTGGGGCATGCCTTGTTTAAATCAGTAAAATCGACACACACCCCCACTTTCCATTCTTTTTTGAAACAACAACCACATTAGCCAACCATCAAGGATACTTAACCTCTCTGATCATACCGGCCTTAAGAAGTTTCTCAACTTCTTCTTGTATGATCGTGTTCCTCTCATGAGCGAATTTCCTTCGCTTCTGATGGACGGGTTTAATAGATAAATCAAGGCCTAGCTTGTGAGTAATTACCTCCTTAGAAATACCTGTCATGTCTGAATGTTTGAAGGCAAATGTGGATTTTCTTCGCTTTAGGAAGGATATCATATCCTCCTCAATCTCACTAGGGATACCGGATCCTATGAACACTTTCACATCTGGATCCTCGGGGTCCAAGGATACTTCCTTTAAGTCCTTTTCACGAGCTTCCAGCACGTCCCTAGGATGTTGTTGTAATTGCTATGCTATCGTCTGTTTAGTTGTGGGCTTCATGGATGAAGAATAGTAGTTCTTGGCTTTGACTTGGTCACCATCTATCCTTACTACTCCCCAAGGAGTTGGTATTTTGATGCATTGATGGTAAGTAGAGGCCACTTCCTTCATCCTATGTAACCAAGGCCTGCCAAGAATAACGTTGTAACAAGAGGATTGTCAATAACATAAAACTTTTAATAAGAGTTTAACCCTTCAATATAGATTGGGAGGTTGATGTCCCCCAATGTTTTCTTGGTTTCTCCACTGAAACCAACTAGCACCGATGTCCTTGGAATGATCTTAGAATCCGGGATGTTCATCTTCTGAAGAACATTATGTTGGATGATATTGACCGAGCTCCCACCATCTACCAGGATCCTGCGTACATAATGATTAGCAATAAATAAAGTGACAATCAAACCGTCGTGGTGAGGATCTTGTATACTTGATTTATCTTCTTCATCGAAGAAGATCCTTTTGTCAGCCGTCAAAGCGGTGGATATGACTGGTCGTTCCCCATTATCCAACTTGGTTTCCTTGGCAAGTCTCTTAGCTGCGGAGAAGGAAGTTCCACATATGTCTGAGCCACCAGAAATGAAGTTGATCACTTGAGCATCTGGTGGGGGCGGAGTTGCTTTTTGAGGAACCTCTTCAGGATCTGTGGTCCCATCATAATAACTTGTGGCTTCCTTTTGGTATCTCGGGAATTGGACGGACCACCCCCGGTACACTGGATATCATATCCTTCAGCTTTTGTAGTTCCTTAGCCATAGCTTGGTTGATACATGCATCCTGCATGGAACCACGGTTAGCATCTAAGGATATGGGATCATAAAAGTTACCTCTTTGCTGGGTGAAGGTTGGCATCCCGAATGAGTAGCTGAGGTACGAAGCATCCGCTACAGGGGTCGGTCCACCGGAATTGATGGTCTGCATTGGGATTATATCTCCTTTATGGACCTCGGATGACATCTGATGTTGAACCCCTGGGGATTCTTGATCCTGGAAAAAGGATCTTTGACTGGGGTTGAAGGATCCTAATGGTTGAGAGTTGAAGGATCCTGGTTGAAGATACAGTCCTGAGGATCCTGGTTGAAGGATGGATGATCTTTGTGAGAAAGTTGGGGATCCTTGAGCTAGTTGACCCATGGACCCTGGTTGAAGGATAGATGGTCCTTGCTGGAAGTATGAGGATCCTTGAGTATGCTGACCCACGGACCCTGGTTGAAGGATGGATGATCCTTGCTGAAGGATTGAGGATCCTTGAGTATGCTGACCCACGGATCCTGGAGTAGTGAAATCCAGCACCCTAGGCATCAAGGGAGTCTGATCCTCCGCTGGCCTCTTTCTTTTCTTGAGATCTTCAATTTCAAGTATGATCCCCTGGTTGGTTTTGTTCTGTTGCTCCATGTATGCCTTAACCTGTGAAAACATAGCAGAATTATCATTGTTAGATTTGACCACCGGAGTGGCAGCAGTGGATTTTGAGCTCTGGAAGATTGGAATTTGTGTCTTGTTTCCAGCCGCGGTGGTCCTTGAAACTGCTGCTAGCGGAGGAGGCATCGGTGGTAAGGTTCTTGATGAGAGAGGAACCGAAGATGGCATGGTTGATGAAGCAGAGGTTAATTGAGAGGCCATTGATGGTGATATGGGAATGAAAGGCTGAAAATTGATAAGAAATAATCTTGATTATAGCACCAATTGCCCCACGGTGGGCGCCAAATTGTTTTGGACAAAAATCTGCTAAGGATAATGTATCCAAATTCGTTTAGTGAGGGTTAGTGCTATGATGATGAAAACAAGTATGTATCGATTGCAAACACAAACACACAGATTTGTTACGGGGAAAAGCCCTTGATCTGGTTCGGATCGCCGGCACAAAAACCCCGGGTGATGACAATTGTCTATCACCACTTTATTAATATCAAAAATGAGGATAAAAGGTTTGGAGAATATGATCAGTATTACAACGAAAGCTATGTGTGTGTGTGTGTGTATGCTGCTAAATTTGTAGTGAGCAGAGTGTGTTTGTGTTGAGTTGTGTTTTCCTAGCTGATCATAGCCTCTATTTATACATCAAAGATAATAACTCAATGGAGTTATGAATAATAAAGACTATTAACTAATAATCCCTTAAAATCCGCCATTGCCTTCAATATAATCGTAACTGCCACTTTGACCACGTGCTCCATCTCTCAGGCTGCGAAATAGGGGGTAGACCAGGTCTTGGAGCCGTTACACTTGATAAATATCAGCCTTCATATAAGAAACATCCGTTAATGGCACCAAATACCGAGGATCCATGATCCTGGCATAGCTCTGGAACTCTTCAAAAGGATAATTGATCCAGACACGTCAATATCTTCTTGAATGCAAGTTAGTGGATAAACTGAGTCGTCTAACCGTTATACCTGCTCAATATAAGACTACACATGAGAACAACCGTTAATTAGTAATAAGTACTGAGGATCCTTGATCCTGATACGATCTGGAATACATGCTAAGGATAACTGATTCAGACATATGCCAGGATAATATATCCACAGTGTCAAATTTTCTGTGCACTAACAATGGCCTAAAACTTTAGTTATCATTATTCAGTCAACAAAAAATTGTTTTTTAAATGGGCTTGCCCAGTAAATACAATATGTATGAAAAGCTTCAATTAGCTTAACGGCTCACGTAAACAAGCCATAAATGGTTTCTGGTTTATTTCTTAAGTGTCTTTCCTTTGTGAATGCACACGATCAATCAAACAAACAGGAAGCACATTACTCCGATATAGTCATTAAACCCTAGCCAACAACACATCTACAACACTCAACAACTAAAAAATAAAATAAAAAATTTCTATATCATTACGGATTCGACCAAAACAGTACAACTAATTAAATCAACTCAAACACAACTACTTGAATTAAATAGTAAACATGATAGTGTAAGTTGAATTTAAGAAAATAATAACAATGACGAAATTCGTACCTATTTTGAAAATGAAAAGACCTTTCACGAATTAATTCACGAGCTTATTATTGTTATTATTATTATTATTATTATTATTATTATTATTTATAGCCTAGCGGAACAAAAGGATATGGTCTTTGTTTTGTTTAGATTAAGTTTTTTTTTGCTTTGTTTTGGTAAGGTATTTTTTGTTGGTTTTGTTTTAGTTTTTTTGGTTTTATGTTTCTTTTAAGTTTTGTTTAGATTAAGTTATTTTTTGTTGGTTTTGTTAGTTTTTTCGGTTTTAGATTAAGTTTTTTTTTCACTTCAATTTGGGTTGTTTTAATCTCATTTAAGTTCAGTTTAAGTTTGTGTTTGGCGGAAATAGAGTTGTTTTCGCATAACCTTGGCACTACAGTTTATAATGCTGAGTTTGAAGAAATTAAGTTTATGCAATTGATATATTCTAAAAAGCATGGGATTGAAAGATAGTCTTTCAGGTTCATGAATGTTACCATTTTTTGTATTTGTTGCTTCTTTTGTTATCTCATTCAATGAAATTATTGAATAATAGAAGGATTATAAAAATTATTTTTTTGTATAGGCCTACTTGATCATGTATTCATGTTACTTATCTCTGCATAAGTAACTATGAGATTGTGTTTTTACTATACATAAACTGTGTATTTTTACTATACATAAACTAATCCCAACATTTGGTCTCAAAATATGAAAAAATGAAAAATACTTAATAAAGGAAATAAGAAAAAATACAGTTTGCAATGGCATTTTTGTCTTTTTTAAATTGTTAAACCGTAACCGTTTGGCTCATGGTATTTTAATATTGATTTGTTTTTACTTCAAACCCTCTTGTAAAGTTCAGCACATTTAATATGGATGAATATGAAACTTAGAAACAAAGTTACAAATTGATTTTTATTGATTTTTGTTGACATTTTAGTCAGTATTGACTCTTTTTTGGCAAATTTTGTTATAGTTTGATTTTTATTTTGTGTTTAAATTGGTAATAAGAGAAATAAGTGCAGAATTAGAATTACTTATTTTTCAACTGGCCTGTTTTGACCCAAATCAAGTTTTATTTTTAAGGTTGACTACTTTGACATGAACTGGTCTAACGAATGAACAAACATAAATTAATAAATATAAACGAACATAAATTAACACAAACATTCATAAATGTAAATGAACGAACAAAAACGAACAAGACTTTTGTTCATGTTCATTTAGTTAAATGATCAGAAAGTTGTTTTCTTCTTCATTCAGATAATACGGGTCACTGAATGTTTACTTCATTTTCTGCCATGTTTTGGTTGTATAGTCTTATTCTTTTAGTTTTTGTTTGTTTTTCTTTTCAATTTGCTTTTTGTTTGAAAAGCGCATGGGTTTTAAAGTGTATTTTTTTTTTGTTTTTTGTGTTAATACCATGTTATTTCTCAAGTTCCCGATAAAGAAAATCAATGTTATGAGTAATGATTGTAGAAAGAATATTAATTTAGGTCATTGAATGCATCATTTTGGATGAGAATATGTGATTGAAGGATCATAAGCGAAGCTATGAACAACTGTGACTAATCAAGGTATATTTGTGATGTACGTACATATACAATGATGTTGAATCAATATTATGTAAAGATGACTATGTTATTAAGTTGGATTCTTTGAATATTTGATGGGGGACATTCAAAATTTGCTATGTATTTTTTTCGTATTTCGTAGGTATTCTCTTTATTAAAACTGGTCTTCTTAAAAGTAAAAAAGTTTAGTATAAATTTTTATGACACTTTACCACACAAGATGTATGAATAAGTTGGTTTTTAGGGATATTACACTTTACGACACAAGATGTATGAAGACTTAGGGATATTACACTTTACGACACAAGATGTATGAACACGGTGGTTTTCAGGGATATTGTTATTTAGCTTTATCCTTGACTAAAGGGTATGGAATATGATTTGCCCTGAAGGAGTATAGGTGGCTCTGGTTGAAAAATAAGAAAAAAATTTAACTGATTTGTTCTTTTAGTTTGATTTTATATTTAACTTATCACTTTATAACACCAACTTTCCAATATAAGTCAGTATGCATGTGCATAATCAAATCACATATGTTTACCACTTTACCTTTTTTACATTTAACAATGGGTCATGGAGGCTTTTTGGTTCATCATGCTATTGCTCTGGGTTTACATGACGACAACTTTGTGACTTTAACTTGAACTTTAAACACTCTCCAATTAACACACATTCAATCATTTATTTTAATTAAAAATCAGAAAACCTATAAACCTACTTTATTAACAAATACAAAAAAAATATCCAACAATCCATATGCACATGTGGTAACGTGCTCTAACTGATAACCAATTACACATCAAAACAAACTATACAAAAATGGAGGAGATATTAGTTAATATTTATTAATTACGTTTTTGGAATCATAAATAACACATTATTCATACTAATCTCTTTTTTCTCTTTTCTTTCTTTTTTCTCTTTTCTTTTTAATTGTTACGAACCCATGCAGTTGAAATCCCGTTGAGTCCCTTCTAACTTCCGGTGCCACAACGGACCAACCCACTATCGACCAAATCTCCAATGTGTCCCTGCCGCTTTTGATACAAAAAATGTATTATTTAGCGTCATACCAGAAGAAGTTTTCATTCTTTGTCTTAAACTTAATAGAATCCTTCTAATGTTTTTGGAATGGCAAGTAATTTTTGTTAAGTGAAAAGGTTGAAGGACAAATTGATATTGTGAGGACAAAATGTATTAATCGCTTACACCGTATGAGTGACTAGCAAAATAACACATTATTCATATACTAATGTGTGATCTAGACATAAAATTGGTTTTGAAAATATTAAAGTAACACGTACATTAAAAAGTATTATAAAGCTAATAAAATATTCTAACTATTGATAAATTTTTTTATATTATTATTAAGGGTGAGCAACATAACCGGTATAACCGTTAACTAAATCATAACTCTGAACTGACTTTATCCAATAATCGAAAAAAACCAATGGATAGGTTTAATGAATTTTGAAATACCGTCAAATATGGACCGACTTTGGTTAAAGATAATTCAAAACCCGCCATAACCGATCCGACCCATTTAACTTCCACAAAACATATTGTCGGATATACCATTTGATGTTTTTCGGTGCAACATTTATTATCGAATTAATTTTATTTCATTGTTGAGTTATATAATGCCAGTTTTTTTTAATATTTGGTATTAATTGCATGAATTTTATAGTTGTTTGGATTATGTCATTTCTTTCTAATATTTGGTACCAAACTTGGCGTGGTCGCATTGTTTTGGTTATGGTTAACCGGCCCATAACCGATGAGCTTTAACCGTCAAAACTGATAAACTGAAACCACCTTAACGGACAGTTATGGATATGATTTTCCATTAACCGACATATTAATTATGGTTATGGGTTGACCCAAAATCGACCCTGCATGCACACCCCTAATTGTTACCGTATTGAACCACACTTATGCCACTAAAGTTTTCGGGCCAATATATATGCATACACTAACATCTTTGTGTGAACACCCCCACCCCCCAATAAAAGAAGAAAAAGTAAGACATTTAACAAACCATAATCACATGCGGTAGCTCGCTCGCACGGATAACCCATTACACCATACTAAACACTACAAACCAATACTAGGCGATAACTTGCACGAACCCGCAGCAACGTGCGGGCACTTTTGCTAGTTTGATTTAATAGACAATTCTGATATTTAAGCCTATATATTAAAATAATGTTTAATGTCAATTAAACTAAAATACTTATGTAATAATAAATGGAGAATAATAGAAATTATTAATCATTTAATAGAATTGATTGTATAGTATTTTAATTTATTTTAGAATTATTTTATTATTTTAAATATTCATTATTATTATTATTAATGAATTTTACGTGTTTTAGTTAGCTAGGGGTTCATTTTTTTTTATTTGACCAATTTTTAATTACATTTAAATGTCAAGATGCATGCTTAAAATAAACCACACATATTTTCGATAACTATTTTATAATCATAGCTCATTATCTCTTGAAACTAACAAAATTCAAATACGAGCCAGTCATGAACAATATTTAACGAAAAACTAACTCAAAGGAAAGTGTATGGAATTTATATAATTTACCGAAACAAATATGACCTTTTAAAGTTAATAGTTAGACATTTTAATTAAAAATTGATTTTTTTCTTGATGGTAATTTACTAACTATATATTTTTTTTTCCACTTTGACATTTGTTAGAAATAATTCGAATTTGTAGCAGCCTAGTCCAAGAGATTCGCAATACAAAGTTTATTATTCATTTCAAAGTTTATACTGTTTGGATAAATGAGACGAATGTTGTGGGTTATTAGTTTACTTGTAATCGTCTTGGTATTCACACATATAATCTTAGATATTCACTATAATTGATTTTTATGCTAAATAATCATCATCTTTAATTTTAATGATACATTCCAATCATTTATACATTTATTTAATTCTGTTTTTAAGAATCGAATTTGACAACTCTTTTGTAGTTTTTAACAGTCTCCAATCTCAACAAAGTTTACATCTTCTATATTTGAACAATTTTTAATTACGTATAAATGTCAAGATTATTGTATACAATTGAAAAAAAAATATATAATGAAATTAATTTAAATAAAGTAACGATGTTAAATAGTTTGAAACATAATTTACTCCAGATTGCAATCACTTTAATAAAATTTTAATCTGGGAATGACTTCTATGTAATAAAATTAAAATTAACATGTTTAATTTTAATTATCTCTATATTATTTTAGTTATACTTAATTAGTTAAATTAGTAGAATAAAAATTTATTGGTTCGATTTAACTTAACACATTTAACTAAAACGTCTTTGAATCGAAATAAAACAAAAGATTAATTATAAAATAATTTATAATAAAATATACATTTATTTATTAATGTTGAAATGAAACTCATAATACCTTAAGACTTTAGTTGTATATTTACTCAGGTGGCTATGATTTATTTTGTTTTTTATATTGTGAAGCAAAATTACTTTTTTTTAAATAAAATGTCGAAGAAGTTGATGGTGGGCTAATATGATGATAACATGTTCATGTATTCGTTTGGTTTTTTAATTTAGGTGTATAGTAAGTTTGTGTAAGTATTAACTCTTTATGTATACAATCTAAATGTTTAATATTTTGGTTACAAAGTTATGCTAAAATATTTGTGTTGGTTTAATATGTTTGTTATGAAATTTATGGTTGTCTATATGTATATGGTTGTTTCTATGTTTTTAACCCATGTGTAACATGGGCTACTATTATAGAAATATATTGGTGGGTTAGATACTTTTACATAAATGAATTTCTGATCATCTATGTCGATTCAAGTTAGCTTATAGTCTTCATATCCAGTTGAGTGAATTGTGTTATTGTTGTTTCCTGTGTAATCTTTCTAATTTTCATGTCTTTAATATCTATATGAACACCAAATATAAATAACCTACAATTGTCACTAAAGTTAATAGTACTTGGTTTCCCGGTTTTCTAATTTTTTCTGTTTTGTGTATTAAAATTCTTCATTAAGTCAGCAAAATTGAAACATCATGCTATATAAAATTATGTTTTTATATTTATGTTGTTCATCCTTTTCATATACTAACCATATTATATTCTATTATAGATGTCTTCAAATTAAAGAAAACGTAATTTTTGGTCAATCAACGTCTTTCAAGAAGAGAGGTAATTCAAATGGTTAGTCATTTTAATATTTTTTTAGTTACTCTTTAAATGTTTTTTAAGAATGCATTTTTTTGTAAACGTACAGCTTCAACTTCAAGAGAAATACTTACTAGCATTTTGAACGGTAACATTTTATTTTAAACGCGTTAATACAATATATTGTATTAAAATATAATTTTTATTAACTAAAATATAGTAAATAAAATTAATATTTTATTAACTAAAAATTAGGCACTTGTAACAGAAAATTATAAACGTTTTTTATTATATTTATTATTAACTACATTATACCTTTTTGATAAACAAATTTTTAATAACATTGAATGTATGTTCACACATTTCTTTTTTCTTTTTTGTTTTTTAGAAAATAATACGAAACATAATTTTCAGTTATCCAATCCTATTTTATTTTTTTAAAACAAATTAAAATATATGTTTTAATTAAGATGTGTATACGAATAAATTTATGTTAATTAGAGGCGCAAAGATATTTCTCCTTATTTTTTTTTACTTATATTTGGTTTACTCAATGTATATTGTTTCCATACTTTGCAACAAAATTCACAAATATGGTTCATATAAAAATCAGTTTTTTGATTTTTAAGTAAGATCATACAAATTATTTTTTTATATTTTAATTCGAACTAAAATTTTCATAAACACATTATGCTAAATAAAATCAAAAAGACCAAAATTATTTTGACTCATAGATTGGTTCTAAAAGTCGATGTGCCGATAATGTTACTAAGGAATATGGATTAGAAGAACGGTTTGTGTGATGGAACTAGATTGCGGGTAATTAATTTGGGTAGGCGTTTTGTTGTACTAAAAGTTATTTCAGGTATTAATACTGGTTGTTGCACTTATATAATTCGTTGTGGTCTAACACCTTCAGATAAGAAACTTCCGTTTAAATTGAAGATAAGGTAGTTTTTTTCCAGTTGTAGTCTGCTTTGCAATTACCATTAACAAAAGTCAAGGTCAATCTCTTGCAAGAGTTGACATATATCTCAAAGACCCCGTGTTTACACATGGACAACTCTATGTAGCTTTATCAAGAGTGAAGAGTGGTGTTAAAATTCTTATATTAAACAAGAAAGACAAAGTTACAAATAAAGAATAAATCTGGTTTATAAGGAATTACTTTTAGTAGCTTATGAATTTCACATTTTTAACTTTTGATTATGTTTTCAAAAATTGTAATTTGAATGTTGTTTGGGTTTATCTTTGTATTTCAGAATCATTGGTTTTCGTACCAATATTATTTACAACTTAAAGTATGTTGTCGTCCCGAATAACATATAACAACTTATGTTGTCTTTTCAAATGACACGTGTTTATTCGAAAATTTTAATATTTTCACCCGTGTCGTACACGGGTTAATAACCTAGTAACCACTAATTGGGTTTCAAGAGTTTTCAAACCCAATCAAGTTTTCATCATATACTTCTTCTATTTATATATATTTAAAATAAAGGGGTAATTTCATAGAATAGTAACCAAGTTTCAAAAGTGTTCCAATTAGGTCACTCAACTTTAAAAAGTGTTCCAATTAGGTCACTCAACTTTCATATGTTATTAAATTAAACCTTTTAACATGTTTTTTTTTAACAATTTTATTTTTTGTTTCACATATGAAATCTTTTTATCTTTTTTTTATGTTGACGTTGAGTGGCGACGTGGATTCTATTTTTTATTTTTGAATTTTAATATAACTAACGTTTTTTAATTTTTTTAAAATATAATTACATATATTGCAAATTTCGACCCCCACATCTTATCATTCATTTCTTTATTAACAAACAAAAAAATCGGTAAGACTCGATTTGAAGATTTAGTGACCGATTTGAGAAAAATATGCATGACTGACCTAATCGGAACACTTTTGAAAGTTAGTTACTATTCTATGAGATATTCCCTAAAATAAATATAAAAAAGTTATATCGGATACATCGGGTATTCAATCAGGTAAATAGATTAATGTTATTGGGTAATCAGGTATATTACAAATCTCAAACCCTAATGAATCAGGTATTACCGGTCCCAATTGTGTGGGGTTTCGGGTTTTCTCATCGGGTTCGTGTTTCACTGCTATCTCGACGGACCCTGAGAATAACAGTAAACGGGTCCGGATCGGGTCAGACCCGTTTGCCCACAATAGTAAGATTTTCTGTTTTTTTTCTTAGTAAACGTTTGTTTGACAAATGGTATGAGGCGGTGCGTTTGTCCCTCTTTCGATTAAAGACACATAATAATCATCCTTAAAGAAAGCTAAACTTGTTTCGTACTTTGATCTAAACTGTGTAGACGATGACGAGCAATGGTCAGTTGCAGCTCTATTCTTATCACCGGAGCTCCTGTTCGTTTCGTGTTCGCATCGCTTTAAACCTGAAAGGTGCTTTATTTCTCTTCTATCTTTTCTTTTTACAAAATACATGCAAAACATTTTCTTTTCTTTTCTTCATGTGATGCTACTTAATTGTATTGTTTCTTAGGATTTGATTATGAATACAAAGCTGTTAATCTGCTTAAAGGAGAACAAAAAAGCCCTGGTCAGTTTTATTATTTTATTCTCCCCAAGTTTTATTGGATTATGCTGAGGAAATATCTGTTTTTTTTTTTGTATTTAGAGTTTTTAAAGGTCAATCCTATTGGATATGTGCCTGCATTGGTAGATGGTGACATAGTCATTGCCGACTCTTTTGCAATCATCATGGTGACTTTTTAATGTTTGATTTTATTATTATTTTCTTCTTCTTCGGAAATGATATCTTTATGCTGTTGTTTTACAGTACCTTGAAGAGAAGTATCCTCAGCGTCCTTTGTTGCCTCAGGATCTTGAGAAAAGGGCGATTAATTACCAGGTGAAATCATTATATATTGTCTGTATTTCTACATCTATGCTCATGATATAAACCTTTACATGTAACACTTATAACTAGAATTGTGTTTTTTTAACTAACACTAATCTTCTTTTAAATATGTAGGCTGCAAATATTGTTTCTGCAAGCATACAACCGCTTCAAAACCTGGATATTTTGGTCACTGAGAATTTTAATTGCTGTTTGTTTATTAACAGAGACGGTCGTAGAAATTAGTTCCATAATTATACTTATTGTTTTATGAATCCAACTTGCAGAAGTACATTGAGGAAAAGGTTGGTCCTGATGCAAAGATTCCATGGGTAGAAAAGCATATTGGTAAAGGATTTTCAGGTATCAATATAATAAATGAAATGAAATGAAATGAAAGTGTACTACTAAAGTAACTAGAATTTAGTTTCTGTAATTATGATTAAAAAAAGGAGTAAGTTACATTTTGGGTCTGCATGATTTGTTCATGTTTACGGCTTGAGCCACTAAGTTTAAAGTGTTGCAATGACAGTCGGAGTTCAATTTATTAGTTACGCACACATTCAGTCCATCACCGGAGCAAATGACCAAATTACCCTCATGTTCTTCCCTTTTGATTTTCCAGTATAATTTCTAATTATTTCTTAACCCAAAGCGAGAACACTCGGTAAAGCAAAATTAAATTCCATAAATTTTTAATTAGCAAACCCTCTTTATGAAGTCAAATCCAAAGCCCAGAATGCTAGAATCTTTATATTTAGAACGTAAAAGTTCATTAAAGTCTTGGGGCGTGTTCGGCTCACAGAATTTGAAGGAATTGGAATTTGGATCCCATTGCATGGCGTGTTCGTTTGGATAGGGAAGGAATTATAATTTGGAAGTAATCCCGTGAAATCCCATATTTATTGGAACTCAAGAATCCCTCCCGAAACCCGTTCTGGTCCAAACCTGTTCCAACCCGGAATCCGCCTGACCTGAACCTAAGTAACCCCTTTCTGAATCGACCTATTCCGACCCGAACCCGAAACGTGAACCAAATTGAGCATTTCAACGCTTTTCTTTTTAACTTCCAAGATTGTTATGGCTTTTTTGTGTAACAAATTGGGTTTTGTTGGACATTAAGGTTGATAATTTTGGGTTTTGCATGATTTGGAGTAATGAAAAGTTTTGATTTCAATAATAATTACAAGTTAAGTTTGAAGTTTATGAAATTTAAGCTTCTGTTTGTGACTCTTGGTGTCTTGATCTGGGTTAAGAGTTAAGACATAGATAGAACGTCAAGAATAACATTTTTATCATTATTCTATAAATGGTTTTTGTAATTAGTACAATTAATCATCAAAATAAGAGCACGGATGAAAAAAGTATTGACCTGCCAACATAACCCGTTTTTACCTACAATATGGGGCCTGACGGTATCTTGGCTGCCTCTTAAATTTATTATTATTATTATTATTATTATTATTATTATTATTATTATTATTATTATTATTATTATTATTATTATTATTATTATTTTATAAGAATGTGTAGATGGTAAAAGTTACATTAATATGCTATAAGTGTTGATTTCAGTTTTACATGATTACTAATATGCAGCACTCGAGAAATTACTAAAGAATCATGCTGGAAAATACGCCACAGGGGATGATGTTTTCCTGGTATTGATTTTTTTTTTTAAATTCATTTCTTTTGAGTTTGTTTTCTAGGCTTGATGATTACCAGTTTAAACCTTAATAATTAAGAAATGCTCCAACCAAATCTGTTCAACTTTTGCAGGCTGATTTGTTTCTGGCACCACAAATTCATGGTGCAATAAAGAGGTTCAACCTTGACATGGTATATATATTTGTTTGCATAATTTATTTATTTATTTATATTTTTTGTAATCTTGTTAAGACAAAATCTTAAACTTATAATTTGTCGGTTGGCTCAGACGCCATACCCTCTTCTGGCTAGGTTGCATGAGGCATATATGCAGGTACCTGCTATTCAAGATGCATTGCCTGAAAACCAACCAGACTTTCCTAAAACTTGAACCAAATATTTCAGGTATTTCAAATTTTAAGTTCTGTACTGACAATCTGATTATTGTGATTTCAGGTTATATTATTTAGTTTTTTAATTATTGGAACTTCTATAATCTGATTATTTATGGGTCAAATGACCAGTCTCGGTTAATCCATTTATACATCTAATTCTCTGAATTTATTTAGTTATAAGAACTAACTTCAAAATCACATACAACACCCCTTAGCATTGGGGTGACTCCATGACACGAAACAAAATTAATCAGCTTTTAGGCACGTCAGCGTCAAGTGTTTAGTAAACAAGCCGTGTACAAAAACCAAACTAAAAAATATGTATGATTTATGTGTTCTACTCGACAATGCATTTATATATTGTCACTTTCTATCTGCAGGTGTGGGCATGGTGAGCAAGATAAGTTAGTTAAAGGGGATCGATACTTAGGTTGTATGAACCCTATTAATAATTGCTCAACTGTTGTATCCACATTATGATGATGTGTTATGTACCATTTGTGTTTCTTGAAGTATGGTGTTTATTATTATCTAAATTAAAAGAGTATCGTGCATATCAAATATCAGATGGAATGTTTTTCTCGAACATTGATCTTAGGCTGAGGGTAGTTGGGTGACGGGGGCCGCGGCCGCCTACGTGGCTCGCGAACACCGCTACACCCCTCAGGTGAGCCGGGGCGCGGTTGGCCGGCGTGGCTGTGACCGCGGGGCTAACTAGCCGTTGGGAGGTTTTGGTTTTTAAAAAAATAGCCGTAGGGCTATTTTAATTTGTTTTTTTTACAAACCCATTATAAATAACTACCTCATTTTATAGCAATAATACACCATTCTCACTACATTTCTCTCTAATAATTTAAGAATCTCTCAAGTTACAAACCATGTCGGGTTGGGGTTACGGTAATATCAACACCAACGACACTCAATTTTCCGAGGGATTGAACTACATGGACGACGAATCGTTTCAAGAGTTCATTGAGATGTCACAACCCGGTTATTCGATCCTGGAAACACAACCGGAGCCGGCACCGGAGAAGCCGGCAAAACGATCCCACAAAAAAAGGGAAGAAAACCGGTGAAGCGGATGGTCCTTCGGCACCGGAGAAGCGGAAGTCTACTCCGTGGTCTAAAGAAGAGAAGCTTGCGTTGGCGAAAGCTTGGTTTGAAATATCCCAAGATCGGAACGCGGGTAAATTATTTCGTGAATTTTATTGTTTAATATATCTTTTAAGTTTTGTGTGTACTTATTACATTTTTTGTTATTTATTTTGTAGCCGACCTTCAAAAAGCTAGAGTTTTTTGGGCCAAGGTTCGGGAATGTTTTTATGATCAAGTGGGGAGTACGGCTCGTACCGATAATATGATATCGGGTCGGTGGACTGATACTCGTAAATATGTAGGATTGTTTACTAACATACATAACCGCAATGCTAACCGAATGCGGCCGAGTGGGTCCGATGATCTCGCGGTTTACCAATTCACATGTGAAGAATGGAAACAAGAGGTGCTGAGGAGGTACGGGGTGGTGAAAACGTTTGACGAGGGCTACTTGTGGGAGGTGTTAAGAAAGTGCTCGAAATGGATTGAACTATGTGCGGAGGACGTGGGCGATGGGGCAAAACTACAAAAACTAGTGCGTCCGGCACATACGTCTCTTCGAGCGGGTCGGAGAATCAAATTGACTTCGACTTAAACTTGTCCGAAGGTCATTTGAAAGACCAAGGTTGTAGCCGCCCTCCGGGTAGGGATCGTGGGAAAAAAACGGTTGTTGATGGCGATTATAAAAAAGAAATTAAGGAATTGTCAAGTGACCTCCTCTCGATTGTTGAAGCTCGACACAAAAGAAACCGTTTCAAGAGTTTGGCTTTTCTAGCCAAAGACTTTAGCCATCTACCGCCATACGACCAAGCGCTAATGGAGGAAGAAAAAGAACGTATTCGGAAGGAATTGGCAATACAAAAATAAAAACGCTATTATATTTATTTTTTTATTGTCCTTTTTATTTTTCTTTTTATTTTCCTTTTTATTTATGTTTTAATGAAGTATTTTAATTTATATTTGTGTGTATAACAAAAAAATAATAAATAAAAAAACCAATCAAGCCCCGGATCACTTGGACCACTACACCCTCTGGGGCTTGGTTGAGAGGCTTGATCCTGTGTCACATCAACGCCTACGTGACGCAGATATATTGGATCACTTGGGGCTCAACCAAGCCACTACCCTTAGCCTTATGAAGTATTTGCTTCCATCCGTTTTTGCTACAAAACCTTGTAGACAAGGTTGTTCAAGGCTAGGTACCTTTTTGTCTAGATTGGGATTGTTAGTGTTTTCGTTCACATTTGTGTGCAAATTGACACCACCGATCCCACGAACAAATAGATGAACTGTGGATTCGGTTAGTCATGTGTCTACACCATAAGAATTTTAATTCGTTAAAAAAGACTTTATGTTATCAATAAAAGATTGTGGTGTCGGGTATTTACATATCGATGACCATCCCCTCCAACGCTGCCTTCAACTATATATTTCTTCTAAGTCTTAAGTGTTCTGTTATGGTATTTTGTAAGACTAAGCATATTACTTCTTTCTTTTTTTAATAAAGTAATCATTAATTTCTTCTTTTGTTCTTTACTTCTCTTGTCTTTTGTTATTATTAATTATTTTTACTTACTTAATTGTTTGCTAATTTATGTTTTGCTCTCAAAAGAAGACCTAAAAATGATAAGAAACGCTTTGCACGGTTTTATATTATGATTTAAAACAATTACTTCCCAACATTTTTGATATGAAAACGGAGCAGTCTTGATAATATAATAAACCGAAAAGATACCGATAGCAAGTTAAATGCCAACAGTTGATGGTCGCCTATTTTGACATACCTAATCATCATATATTATATTATTTTTTTGGTAGGAAAAAACAAAAAGTAAAGCAGTTATTTTAGACTTTTGTTTGGCGTTTGACAAAAGCTGCCTGCCTGCATAGTGAATTTGAATACTGTCTTTGATCAACCACCATTTGCAGCTCTATAATACACACTTAAACAAAGCTAATTCATACTTTGATGTGTAGCCGATGACGAATAAGTTGCAGCTCTATTCTTTTCACATGAGCTCATGCTCTTTTCGTGTTCGCATCGCTTTAAACTTGAAAGGTTTTCATTATTATTCTATAATAATGTATTTGTTTCATAAACCACTAGACTGACTTATTGTCTCTACTTCCTCAGGACTTGATTATGAGTACAAACCGGTTTATCTGCTTAAAGGAGAACAAAAAAGCCCTGGTAATTCATTTCAGTTTGATGAGATATTAATTGTAATTCTTTTAGATTGTATGCTCAGGAAATATCTTTTGAATTTGATGAGATATTATTTATTTGTGATTTAGAGTTTTTAAAGGTCAATCCTATTGGATATGTGCCTGCATTGGTAGATGGTGACATAGTCATTGCCGACTCTTTTGCAATCATCATGGTGAGTTTTTAATGTTTGATTTTATTATTATTATTATTATTTCCTTCTTCTTCGGAAATGATATCTATGTTGTTGTTTACAGTACCTTGAAGAGAGGTATCCTCAGCATCCTTTGTTGCCTCGGGACCTTGAGAAAAGGGCGATTAATTACCAGGTAAAATCACTTATATAATTACCTATTCTACATTCATGCAATATCTGATGACATCATTATGTTTGATGATCAAATCTGGTAAATATATATATTCTTGATGTATTACATGTGACATAACTCCTAAATTTATGTCTTTAGGCCTTCTTACATGACTTGAACGTTAGTTGTAGTGAGAGTACTACGTTTCGATTACTTATGTATGTTGTGCTACAAGACACTAGAACTAGCTACATATATATATATATATATGTATATGAACGAACTCATCACAGGTGTGTTAGTTAGAATAACAAAACTCAAACTAACTCAAGTAAATAGAAGTCAAATGGCGAGACTCTGATACTTCTTAACGGTCCCCCATAGAGAAGAGTGCATTTGTATGTTTTACATGTAAGACATACGATCTGTATCGCGTGTCTCTGACTAACAGTAATCTTCTTGTAAATATGTAGGCTGCAAATATTGTATCTGCAAGCATACAACCTTTTCTAATTGTAGATATTACGGTAAGATTTTTTCTTCCTTTATTTATTTATTTGTTGTTCATTTACAGAAAACGCTCATAGAAATCACTTCTTTCATCATATCAGAAGTACATTGAGGAAAAGGTTGGTCCTGATGCAAAGATTCCATGGGTAAAACAGCATATTGGTAAAGGATTTGCAGGTATGTTTCAACATTAATTAATTTAATAAATGAAATGAATGTGATATAAAATGAAGTACTAATGAATCTAGATTTAGATATTCAATGTCATGTTTAAAAAAGAGCAAGTACATTTTGAGTTTTTGTCGTTTATCCAAACTTATGGCTCAAGTCCCTAAGGCTATGTGTTGTGGATGATGGTTAGTTACTCAAAACCATGTCACTGTCACGTAGGCAGTGGGGCATTAACTACTAAGTAACCCATCAAACTTGTGTAGTGGAGGGGATTAGTCAATAAGTTATTAATCATGGTGTTGGTGATGGCTGGAACAATAAAAAGCATTCAAAAATTGTAATGACAGTGATGTTGGGCGTTAGTAGAATGGCTATGAAAGAGTGGGGGGGGGGGCAATTAATTTTGGCGTAACGATGATTAAGAACTTTGATGGTGAGGTGGGCATGGGTGGTGCTCCATTTCCTAACCACAACACATGGTCTAAGAAAACTGTTGTAATTATAAACACTTTGAGTCCATCACCCAAGTCAAATGATCAAATGACCCTTATGTTCTTCTCCTTTGAATTTCCTCTTAAATTTCCTCTTAAATTTCTGTTTTAAATCTTATCCCAAAGCAAGAACACTCAGTAAAACAAACTTAATATTAATAAAAAATCAAATTTAAATCCCAAAAATCTTGATCTTTATCTTGAAAAACCTAAAAATTCATTGAAGTTTTATTCTCTGTCTACCGTCTTCAAGAACCTAGTTTTTGGTTAAAGAAGTTTTATTGTTTTTTTTTTATTATTATTATTATTCTTTTCACAAGAATGTGTAGATGTTAAATTTACATAAGTGTGTTATAAATGTTGATTTCAATTTACACATGAATGCAACACTTGAAAAACTACTAAAGAATCATGCTGGAAAATACGCGACAGGAGATGGTGTTTTCCTGGTATTGTTTTTCCTTATCATTTTCTCTTAAATGTGTTTGATCTTTACCAATTATTCATCAATTATCAATCTTACAGGCTGATTTGTTTCTGGCACCACAAATCCATGGTTCAATACAGAGGTTCAACTTTGACATGGTAGTAAATTTGTTTATTTTTATAGTTTGTAATCTCGTTAGACAAAATTTAAAACGTATATTTTATCGGTTGGCCCAGACACCGTACCCGCTTCTAGCTAGGCTGCATGAAGCATATATGCAGGTACCTGCTATTCAAGCTGCATTGCCTGAAAACCAACCAGACTTTCCTAAAACTTGAACCAAATAATATTTCAGGTATATATTTCATTTTTTAAGTTATGAACTCATAATCTGATCGTTGTTCATTTCATGTAATTGATTTATTGTCACACACTCTTTGCAGTTCTGTGAACCATCGGCGATATATGTTACCTTAGGCGGTTTGATACTTGGATATTGTATGAACTCTGTTAGTAATTGGTCAAATGTTGTATGAGCATATATGTATACCTTGTGTTTCTTTTAAGTAACTCCCGTTATACACGCTTCTAATAATTAAACCATAAAAATTAGTTATATAAAAATCTAGAGTAATTTACATGGTTGGTCCATAAGGTTCCCTAAGTCTTTAGCAAGTAGATCTCTTTCAATTTAGATCCAAAATGACTAATATGTTTATATTATCATGTTAAACTAATATAAAATTACATTTTAGCCTTAACTTTTAGAAACATCATAATAAAAACAGAAAATTACAATTTTTGTCCTTTTA